>NC_026005.2:40178797-40233010 GCF_000442705.2 Elaeis guineensis
ACACATTAGAGTTCATGATCGATCGGATGGTTGATCAACGATTAAGAATCGTTCTAAGGTTAAATGATCAATACGATTGACATTTAACCCAGTGCAAGTTTGCAGGAGGATCGATTAGCAATTCGATTGCTAATTGGCTTAATTTGATTAAGCCAATGGGATGAGATTAAGTCTAATTAAATATATTTAATTAATTTGGTTTGGGCTTGATTGGATCAAGTTCAATTGGTTTATTGGATAAGCCAAGTGCAAGGAAAAACTAGTCCTAGTTCAACTAGGACTTGGGTCAATCTAATTTCTAATTTGATTAGAAAATTAAATCAGATTTAAATCTAATTTAATCTGATTAAATTAGGTTTTAATTGGGTTAAGATCTATTTTATTTGGGTTGATCTAATTTTTATTTGATTTGGTTTGGGAAACTAAATTAAAACAAGTCATAAGACAGAATCCTAGTAAGACTAGGATTCCACCTTGCGCCACATAAGCCTTCTCCACGCCCTCTCTCTTATTCAATGCCAATCTCCACTTATTTTGTGTGACAAAAGCCCTCTCCCAGATCTCTCCCACGTTCACGAAAGGTCCCCTCTCTTCTTCTTACATGGAAGGTGGTTTGGATCAAATCTAAAAGGAATAAGTTTGGATTTCGAATTCTATGAGATAGAGTTTTAGAAATCCAAAACTCTTTCAATTTTGCACCGAATTTATCCAAATTTTTTTTGGAATTTTTGTGGCTTTTAGGATATATATTGTGCACCCTTTTCTGGTGATCCATGCACAAAAATATGAAGGAGGTGCTCAAGAGTTGGGCGTCCCTTAACTTGCCATGTTTGGATAAGCCTTGACTAGGTGTTTGACCTAGACAAGGACTCTATCATATCTCTCTATATAAAATGAGTTTCTTCATGAAATTTTAAGAGAAGTCAGAAATTTGAGAGTTCTTTGTGCTATCCAAAAATTAGAGAGAAATACCTTTGGGTCGTGGAGATATAAAAGATGCAAGTTTGGGTGTCTAGAGAGAAAAACGTGAAGAAGAAGAGGGTCTTCTTCTAGGGTTTTTGTTTTCATATCTTTCCTCCCTCCATCTTGAGTTTCCTGAGAGCGTCTCAGATCTGAAACTCCTCCTTCTACTTTCCATCTTTAGAAGAGTCTAAATCAAGAAGAAGGAGGCACCTGATCAACCAACAAAGAAGGATCAGTGCAGTACTATCATCCTGTGCTGATTTCCTAAAGCAGAACTTCTGATCGAGATTCGTGGGCTCGTGTGGATGACTCCTAGAGGCCAGATGCATGTGAGGCTTACAACATCATCCTCAAGCCCAGATCAACAAGGTTAGAACATCTAACTTGCAAGGTAATAGATCTGATCTATTGTTTAATACATACATTAGATGTAGTATAGAAACATGTTGATATGATCAACATGTAGTTCATGCTATATTTATATATTTTAATTTTTAATTTAATATTATGTAATAATCATATAATAGGATCTTAGATCTAGAGATTTTCTAATTTTAAAAAATAAATTTTGATTTATTTTAGTCTTTCGCTGTATGATCTTGAAAAAGTTTCAAGATCTAACCCTGAAACCCTAGATCCGGTTCCTACAATTGGTATCAGAGCCAGGTTCTTTATTACATGATTATATATACATGCATAGATTATTTTTTAGATTAGATCTAATTTATAATCTGATTATTAAATCTGAAATAAAAATTTTAGATCAATCACAAACTGCAAGGTTGTCCTGCTGTAAGGTTTACCCCTTACAGTGCAAAGGTTGTCCTAGTTTGTGTAGATCTATCTTTAATCATAAATTTGTTAGATATGATCTAGATTAAATTTATGATTTATTAGATTTAAAAGATGTTTAAATCTGAAATAAAATCTCTTTGTTAATAATTTTTGTGCAAAGAAATTGTTTAAAGTTGAAATTGTTTCAATTACATGAACCTGTTTAGATTAGATCTAAAGTAGTTTCATGTTTATTTCACTTGCATCTTGATTATGAATCAAACATGCAATATGGTTGGTAGAATCATATTGTAAAATTGTTTTACAAATATGAAAATTATTTTTTGAAAAGCCAAACCTAACCCTCAGCCCAAAACTTAATTAAGAATTAAGAAGTTGTTTGAATAGGTTCTAGGATTGTGAATTGAAGAACCTAAGACACAAACCATAACATATTGGGTTAATGGGTTAGCGGGAATTAGGTTCATTAATTGGGTTAGACCTATGGTTAGATTGAAGATGGACTTAATTAGAGAATTGACTAAATCTAATCAATTGTTGTCTTAGATTAGGTCAAGGATTCTCTAGATCAATTACAATAGTTGTAGTTGGTCAAGTCCATGTCTTTAACGAGAACCAAATGGACTTGATTCTTGGCTAAGCGGTCTAGCACGAACTGTTAGGTTGATCTAATCGAAACTAATTAAACCAGTTGGTGTCTAAGGTAAATCAGACCGGTGGTTTTTAATTGGGAGCCCGCTTACCTGGCCATTTCTGATGGTGTCTAAGGCAAGCTTTGGCAGACCCTCCCACTGATCGAACTTACCTGGCCTCTTGGTGAAATTATGTTTTGATCGGATCACTTGACTATTCGAGCTGACCCATGTCAGTTAGGTAAATCAGTGTGACTGATTTAGGTGCTCCTAGACCAGCCCTGGTCTCCCTTAAGCTGACTTGGTGAAGCCAGTGGGAGGATCATGATAAGCTGGTTCATCTGACTTCATCCTCTATATTATTTAAATCCTCTAAAATTATTAGGTCCTTAAAATGATAAAGTTATGGAGATAACTGAGTCATAGCCTCCCATTAAGGTGTTTGATAATGAGTCCATTAACTCAATAATCATTGCAAACCCAAAGGCCTGGTGCTTGTTGACTAATGGAATTATCACTCATCATATGATGACTTGGAAGTGTCTCTCTAATGGTGGTTAGGTGAGCCAACCAAAGTTGGGCTTAATCATTCGTTGGTTAGATACACCAAGTATGATCATGTTAATGGTTGGACCTAACCGGATCCTTACAGTGGAGGCCAAAGCCTACTGATTAGGTTTCTGGGGCAAAATTAAAATTACTAGAAATTGTTTAGAGAAACAATTGGTTATGAACCTACCCTTAGATGTACATGGGTTGACCAACCAAAGTTGGGCTTGTGTGCAGTCTAAGTGGATTCTAGTACCCGCTAAGGAATTAGGGTAATTCCTCGAGTTGGAGGTAGAGGCTACCAATTCGAATAAAATAGTGGAAGAAACCTTTTGATTAAAGTCCAAATCTTTAGGTTTAATGAATCAATTACTAATTAGGTTATGGTTCTCCTTTGTGTAAATATGGCCACTTCCCTATCGCTCCGATCATTGTTGAACAATGATAAGTTGGTGGGACCCAACTTCGATAGCTGGTATCGAAAGTTGAAGATAGTCTTGGAGCATGAACGGATCCTATATGTGATAATGGATCCTGCACCTGAGGAGCCAGCTGCCAATAAATGTGGAACAGTCAGAGACACTTACCAGAAGTCGCTCAGTGACCGGACCATGGTGCGTTGTATCATGCTGGCTGCCATGAGCGACGAGTTCAGTCGCAGATTCGAGATGGCTAAGCCAAAGGACATGCTTCAAGTGTTGGAGGATGCCTTTGGCACACCCGATGACGTAGAGAGGCACAAGACTAGTTGTGCCATCTTCAACGTCAAAATGCGGGATGGTGTCTCTGTCACTGATCATGTATTGTACATGATCGAGCTGATGGAACGATTGAGCAAGCTCGGCTTTCTCTTGCATGAGTAGCTTGGGAAAGATGCAATACTGAACTCACTGCCCAAGTCTTATCTCCCATTCCTCACTCATTATAGAATGACAAAGTCTGAAGAGAACTACCACGGGTTACTGGGGTTGCTTCAGAACTTTGAGAAGGATTACCAACTTTACAAGGAGTTGGTGAACTTTGTGGGAGGTTCGTCTTCTGGTTCTTGACCCTTTAAGAAAGGGAAGAAGAACAAGAAGAAGAAAGTGAAGAAGGTGCAAGTTCAAGCTGGGACATCTGTGCAGTGTCAGACCAAAAAGATCAAACCCGATAAGAGTCTATTCTACTGGCAAGCACCCTAGATTAGATAGTGTGTCAGATATCTACTTATGGCACTGTAAGCTAGGTCATATAAACAAGAACAGAATAAACAGGTTGACTCAAGAGGGAATCCTCGAAGTCAGTGATTGTGAATCACTTCCAACCTGTGAGTCCTGTCTTCTTGGTAAAATAACCAAGTCACCTTTTATTGGAAAAGGTGAGAGAGCTAGTGAGCTCTTGGGCCTAGTACATACTGATGTATGGGTCCCATGAGCAACAATGCTAGAGGTGGATATTTCTACTTCATAACTTTCAGGGATGACCTATCCCGATATGGATATGTCTATCTGATGAAACATAAGTCGGATTCATTTGAAATGTTCAAACGATTCCGAAGTAAAGTAGAAAAATAAACTGGAAAGAGTATTAATACTCTTCAATCTGATCGAGGAGGAGAATACCTTTCTAGTGAATTTCTCACATATCTAGGAGAAAATGGGATTCTCTCCGAATGGACTCCTCCAGGAACACCACAGTATAATGGTGTGTCTGAAAGGAGGAATCGGACTATGTTAGACATGGTCGGATCCATGATGGGTTTTGCTAGCTTGCCGATATCTTTCTGGGGATATGCACTCGAATCGGCCTGTTATCTGTTAAATAGGGTTTCAAGTAAGTCTGTAATTAAGACTCCATATGAGATATGGACGGGACGTAAGCCAGAACTTTCACACCTTAGGGTCTGGGGTGCCCGGCCTATGTCAAACGATTAGTCACAGATAAACTTGGACCTAGGTCTGACAAATGCTCATTCATAGGGTACCCCAAAGAGACAAAAGGATATTTTTTCTACCATGCTGATGAACAAAAGGTGTTCGTCAGCCTTAAGGCAATCTTTTTAGAAAAGGAGTTCCTTGGTGAAGGAACCGTTGCCTCTAAGATTGAACTTGATGAAGTTCAACAGGTAGAAGGACTGACACCAATAGCTGAACCTGAGTCTGATATGATTAGATCATATCCGGAGCCCAATGTACCTGCACCATTAAGACGATCTGGTAGAGTACCATGTCAACCGGATAGATACTATGGTTTCTTGATCCGGGATGGTGATCCCATCGAACTTGATGAGAATAATGAGGATCCGATCACTTATATGGATGCAATGCAGAGACCTGATTCCGAGAAATGGCTTGAAGCTATGAAATCCAAAATGGAGTCCATGAAGGTCAACGATGTATGGACATTGGTTGACCCACCAGAAGGGGTTAAACCCATTGGGTATAAATGGGTCCTCAAAAGGAAGAGGGGCGCAGATGGAAAGGTGGAGACCTATAAAGCCCGTCAGGTTGCCAAGGGGTATCGTCAACGTTATGGTATTGACTATGATGAGACATTTTTTCCCTATGGCAATGCTCAAATCCATTCGGATAATGCTTGCAATAGCTGCCCATCTGGATTATGAGATCTGGCAGATGGATGTAAAGACAACCTTCCTGAATGGAGAGCTGACCGAAGAGGTGTATATGATACAACCTGAGGTATTTACATCCACAGATAAGTCCAAGGTGTGCAAGCTTCAGAGATCCATTTATGGATTGAAGCAAGCTTCTCGGAGTTGGAACATGCATTTTGATAAGGTGATCAAAACGTATGGCTTCATTAAGAATGGAGAAGAGCCCTGCATCTATAAATGGGCAAATGGTCCAGTTGTGGTATTCCTTGTCTTGTACGTGGATGACATTCTCTTAATCGGGAATAACATCCCCGCACTACAGGGAATAAAAGTTTGGTTGTCATCACAGTTCTTCATGAAGGACTTGGGTGAAGCATCCTATATCCTAGGGATGAAGATCTATAGGGATAGATCTAAAAGGATGCTTGGGTTATCCTAGTCCATGTGCATAGACATTGTGCTGAAGAGGTTCAGCATAGAGAATTCCAAGAAGGGCTATCTACCGATAGGCCATGGAATTTCTCTCTCTAAGAAGAATTGTCCGACAACTTCTGAAGAGAGAGAGCATATGAGTAGAGTTTCATATGCTTCAGCCGTGGGATCTATCATGTACGCCATGACATGTACAAGATCAGATGTGGCATACTCACTAGGAGTAGTGAGTAGATACCAATCTGATCCTGGAGAAAACCACTGGAAAGTGGTTAAAACCATCCTTAAGTATTTGAGAAATACTAAGGACCAATGGTTGGTTTATGGCGAGTCAAATCTGAAACTTGTGGGGTTCACAGACTCCAGCTTCCAATCTGACCATGATGACAGCAGGAGTGTGTCGGGTTATATCTTTACTCTGAATGATGGAGCCATCTGCTGAAAGAGTTTCAAGCAGCATACTGTGGCAGACTCTGTTTGTGAAGCGGAGTACATCGCAGCATCAGATGCCATGAAGGAAGCTGTGTGGCTGAGAAAATTCATCAACGAGCTCGGAGTAGCACCCTCCCTCGATGGTCCAGTCCTGCTCTACTGCGACAGCACTGGTGCCATAGCTCAGGTGAAGTAACCCAAAACACATCAGCGGACGAAGCACATCTTGCGTCGCTTCCACCTGGTCTGAGAGATCGTGGATCGAGGTGACGTCGACCTTCAGAAGATCGATGGAAAGGAGAACCTAGCCAACCCCTTCACTAAAGCCCTGGCAATAAAGGAGTTCAACAACCACAAGTCGAAGATGGGTATTAGATACTGTGCCGAGTGGCTTTAGGACAAGTGGGAGTTGTTGGAAAATGTGTCCCAAAAAGCCAATCGTCAAGCTGTTGACGGTTGAGCAACCAAGTATTGTAATTGATTTGTTAATAAATAAAATATATTTGGCATTTTCATCATAAGCTTTCATCTTCTAATGAACTCCGTTGTTATGATAAAGTCCTTAGGACTATTTAAGTTCGATAAAGAGAGGATTTATCAATTAGTCCTTAAAACTGTTCACGACCAAATGATAGGCTGTTAATAAAGACGACAGCTTCTATCAAGCATAGGTCGCTGTAGGCCATATGGGTTGGTTGTCCTCTTAACCAAGGAGTGTGGAGACACTGGCATGGCATACAGGTGAGATGTAAGGGTACATCATCATTGAACGTGACCAACTCCAGAGCATTCTGTTGTCGAGAATGTCTCTGATGGGATATAGGTATAAGTGTCTCTTAGACTTGAGATCGCCTCAGTGACTTGCAAGCAACTCACTGTGCTTTGGTACTGGACTAACTGAATTTTTAATTCAGGGATGGAAGGCTTCTGGGCACAGTCAAGTACTTGCGAAGTCAGAGTGTGATCGAGATGGGATTGACCACTCCAAGAGTTGGAGAAGAATGGGTCGCTGTATTTCAATTTAGCAAAACCTTGGCCAGGGTAACCCATCAGATGGATTTGATATTTTGAAATACAATGTGAACAACCTGATCAGAGTTGACAGTTAAACTCTGGGGTGTCCTATGATCATTTTGGTCAAGGGGATGAATTATATGAAAACTACATCCGCATGGGTTCTAAGGATGTTGTTCTACACATTCGACCTATCCGATCGTCAGATACCATTGCTAGATGGTCACTTCGATTGGTATAGAAATTTATTTCTATACTACCGGCTTAGGTTCAGACCTATGAGGTCACACACATTAGAGTTCATGATCCGATCGGATGGTTGATCAATGATTAAGAATCGTTCTAAGGTTAAATGATCAATACGATTGACATTTAACCCAGTGCAAGTATTGCAGGAAGATCGATTAGCAATTTGATTGCTAATTGGCTTAATTTGATTAAGCCAATGGGCTAAGATTAAGTCTAATTAAATATAATTTAATTAGATTTGGTTTGAGCTTGATTGGATAAAGTCCAATTAGTTTTTTGGATAAGCCAAGTGTAAGGAAAAACTAGTCCTAGTTCAACTAGGACTTGGGTCAACCTAATTTCTAATTTGATTAGAAAATTAAATCAGATTTAAATCTAAATTAGGTTCTTAATTGGGTTAAGACTTATTTTAATTGGGTTGATCTAATTTTGATTTGATTTGGTTTGGAAAACCAAATTAAAACAAGTCATAAGACAGAATCCTAGTAAGACTAGGATTCCACCTTGCGCCACATAAGCCTTCTCCACGCCCTCTCTCTTATTCAACGCCAATCTCCACTTATTTTGTGCAACAAAAGCCCTCTCCCAGATCTCTCCCATGTTCACAAAAGGTCTCCTCTCTTCTTTCTTACATGGAAGGTGGTTTGGATCAAATCTAAAAGGAATAAGTTTGGATTTCGAATTCTATGAGATAGAGTTTTAGAAATCCAAAACTCTTTCAATTTTGCACCGAATTTATCCAAATTTTTTTTGGAATTTTTGTTTCTTTTAAGATATACATTGTGCACCCTTTTCTAGTGATCCATACATGAAAATATGAAGGAGGTGCTCAAGAGTTGGGCGTCCCTTAACTTGCCATGTTTGGATAAGCCTTGACTAGGTGTTTGGCCTAGACAAGGACTCTATCATATCTCTCTATATAAGATGGGTTTCTTTATAAAATTTTAACTAAAGTCGGAGATTTGGGAGACCTTTGTTCCATCCAAAAATCAGAGATAAATACCTTTGGGTAGTGGAGATATAAAAGATGCAAGTTTGGGTGTCTAGAGAGAAAAACGTGAAGAAGAAGAGGGTCTTCTTCTAGGGTTTTTATTTTCATATCTTTCCTCCCTCCATCTTGAGTTTCCTGAGAGCGTCTCAGATCTAAAACTTCTCCTTCTACTTTCCATCTTTGGAAGAGTCCAAATCAAGAAGAAGGAGGCACCTGATCAACCATCAAAGAAGGATCAGCGCAGTACTAGCATACTGTGCTGATTTCCTGAAGCAGGACTTCTGATCGAGATTCGTGGACTCGTGTGGACGACTCCTAGAAGTCGGATGCGTGTGCGGCTTGCAACATCATCCTCAAGCCCAGATCAACAAGGTTAGAACGTCTAACTTGTAAGGTAATAGATCTGATCTATTGTTTAATACATACATTAGAAATAGTATAGAAACATATTGATATGATCAACATGTAGTTCATGCTATATTTATATATTTTAATTTCTAATTTAATATTATATAATAATCATGTAATAGAATCTTAGATCTAGGGATTTTCTGATTTTAAAAAATAAATTTTGATTTATTTTAGTCTTTCGCTGTATGATCTTGAAAAAGTTTCAAGATCTAACCCTGAAACCCTAGATCTGGTTCCTACAGGCTCCGCCCGAACTCCTACGGGAGCCGGGCCTCGTACTCGATTTCAACTGCCGGTGAGCTCCGCCCAGACCCCTACGAGAGCCAGACTCCACCCCCGGCTGTGACTGAAGGAAGACTTCATCCGAACTCCTGCGAAAGCCGGATTCCAAGCTCCTCTTGGACAGATGGCTAACTACCTCTCTCCGCCATACACTCCAGTCGGACTTTAGCCGGCAGACCTTCGCCCCCTGGCGCGCTGCAGTAACAGCCACGATTCTGCTCCATTCCCTGCGGCAGATTCCATGCGGCTCCATCACTGCACGACCCTGCTCCACCTCCTGCGATGGATTCCATGCGGCTCCATCACTCCTTGGCAGGACGTAATAATGGCCACGGTCCTTCTCCACTTCCTGCGACGGATACTGCGTGATTCTTCTATCCTCTAGCAAGTCGCGACAACGGACGCCGCTCCGCTTCTCATGGTAGACTCCACATGGCACGCCCCGATAATAGCCACGGGTCCACCCCACTACTCTCCGCAACAAACTTTTCCTGACTATGGGCGGCCCACTGCCAGACGGTTACAGGCATCACCATCAGTTTGTTACCCCCTCCGCCTATAAAAAGGAGAACCCCAGATACGTTATTCTATAAGCTCTCATTTTTACCTAAAAACTCTGCTAAAAATTTTTGTTCGAGCACTCCATTCTCGTTGAGGTAGAGAACTGACTTGAGCGTTGGAGGGTCTTGCCGGAGCAACTCCACGTCCGGTTTAGACTTCTTTTGCAGGTCCCGATGGCGACCGTGACTCCCTCGACTCCAGCTTCTTCGGTGCAAGCGGATTTTTGCACCAACAGGGACTAAATGATAAATTCTTCTTTATCAATTTAAAATAGTCCTAAGGACTTTCATCATGACACAGAAGTTCGATATAGAAGATATACAAGCTTATAATGAAAAATTATCAAATATATATTTTATTAATTAATTTATATATAATTACATCAATAAGCTCAACCATCAACAGACTGACGATTGACTTTAGGACATAATTTTCAATAACTCCCACTTGGACTAAAGTCAATCGATACAGTATCATATACCCATCTTTCATTTATAATTTTTGAACTCTTTGACATCAAGGGCTTTAGTCAATGGGTTGGTCAGGTTCTTCTTTACATCGATCTTCTGAAGTTCGACATCACCTCGATCCATGATCTCTTGGATCAAGTGGTAGCAGTGCAGAATGTGCTTGGTCTGCTGATGTGACTTCAGTTTCTTCACTTGAGTAATGGCACCAGTGCTGTTGCAGTATAACAAGATGGGGCCATCAAGGTAGGGTGCCACTTCGAGCTTGTTGATGAATTTTAGTAACCACACAGCTTCCTTTACAGCATCGGATGCCGCGATATATTCTGCCTCACAAGTAGAGCCTGCTACAGTGTGCTGCTTGAAATTTTTTTAAAAAATTACTCTACCGTTCAGGGTATAAATATATCCCGACATGCTCTTACTGTCATCATGATCCGACCAAAAATTGAAGTCTGTAAATCCCACAAGTTTTAAGTTGAATTTTTCATAGATAAGCCACTGATCTTTAATATTTCTCAAATATTTAAAGATGATCTTTATGACCTTCCAGTGGTTCTCACTTGGATCAGACTGGTATCTGCTCACTATCCCTAATGAGTATGCCATGTCTGGTCATATATATGTCATAGCATATATAATAGATCCTACTATCAAAGAATATAGAATTCTACTCTTATGCTCTCTCTCTTAAGGAGTTGTCGGATAATCACTCTTCAAGAAAGAAATTCTTTGGCCTATCAGAAGATAGCCTTTCTAAAAATTTTTCATGCTGAACCTTTTCAGCACAGTATCAATGTATGTCGATTAGGATAATCCAAGCAATCTTTTAGATCTATCTCTATAGATCTTCATCCCAAGGATGAAGGATGCTTCTCCCAAATCCTTCATAAAAAATTGTGATGACAACAAATTTTTATTCCTTGTAATGCAGGGATGTCATTTCTGATTAAGAGAATTTTATCCACATACAAAATAAGAAATACTATCATCAAGTTATTAACCCACATGTATATGTAGGATTCCTCTCCATTCTTAATGAAGCCATTCATTCTGATCACTTTATCAAAATACATGTTCCAACTCCGAGATGCCTGCTTAAGTACATAAATGGACTTTTAAAGCTTGCACACCTTAGACTCATCTGTGGATATGAAACCTTCAGGTTGTATCATATACACCTCTTCTTCCAGCTCTTCATTTAGGAAGACTATTTTTACATCTATTTGTCAGATTTCATAGTTCAGATGTGCTCGCAAGCATGATCCGAATGGACTTGAGCATTGCCACAGGAGAAAATATCTAGTCAATATCATAACGCTGACGGTAACTCTTGACAACCAGACAGGCTTTATAGATCTCCACCTTCTCATCTGCGTCCCTCTTTCTTTTGAAGATCCACTTACACCCTGTAGGTTTTACCCCTTTAGGTGGGTCAACCAATGTCCATACATTGTTGACTTTCATGGACTCCATTTTGGATTTCATGGCTTCCAGCCACTTATCGGAGTCAGACCTCTACATCGCATTCATATAGGTGATCGGATCCTCATTGTTCTCATCGAGTTCAACTGGATCACCATTTTGGATTAAGAAATCGTAGTATCTATCTGATTGACATGGTACTTTATCAGATCTTCTTAAAAATATTTCTACAATAAGTTTTAGATTTAATCTAATCAAGTCTAACTTTGTGGGTTTACTAGATTGTGTCGGATCTTCTATCGATCGAATTTCATCAAGTTAAATCTTTGAGGTATTTGTTCCTTCTCCAAAGAACTCCTTTTCTAGAAAGATTATCCTATTGCTGACGAACACCTTCTATTCGTTAGCAAGGTAGAAGTAATATCCCTTGGTCTCTTTTGGGTACCCTACAAATAAACACTTGTTAGACCTAGGTTCAAGCTTGTCAGTTTTTAAATATTTGACATAAGCTGAACATCCCTAAATCCTAAGGTGAGAGAGTGCTGGCTTACGTCCTGTCTATATCTCATGTGGTGTTTTACTTACAGACTTACTCAAAATTTTATTTAAAATATGACAAGCTGATTGAAGTGCATACTCCAAAAGAAGATCGGCAGACTTGCAAAGTCCATCATGGATCGAATCATATCTCACAGGATTCGATTCCTCCTTTTCGATACACCATTATATTGTGGTGTTCCAGGAGAGATCCATTATGAGAGAATCTTATTTTTTTCTAAGTATGTCAAAAACTTACTTGAGAGGTATTCTCCTCCTCGATTGGATCGAAGAGTTTTAATACTCTTTCTAGTTTATTTTTCTACTTTATTACGGAATCATTTGAATATTTCAAATGATTCTGACTTATTTGTCATTAAGTTGATATGTCCATACCTCGATAGATTGTCTGTAAACATAATGAAATAATAATATTCACCTTTAGCACTGATGTTCATTGGTCCATATACATCAGTATATATCAGACTTAGAACTTCACTAGCTCACTCACCTTTTCAAGTAAAAGGTAACAGTTGAAGGAGGAAAATCGCTTTTCCTCGTAGGATCTTTCAGATTTTATCAAATCTAGAGTGAAATAATTTAAAAAAAAATTATCCTACATATATTTTAGATCTAAGTCTCTAGATCTAATCTTCATATCTGATATTAAATCTAAAATAAATCTAAAAGGGATAAGAAAATAAGTAATACCTCAAGGGTAATCTGATTACCCTGTAGATGATCTCTGCACAGCCCGAGATTCTGATGTAGCCACGCAAGCGTCTGGTCTCTACCGATATCCACTTAGGTAGGATCTGGAATGTCTTCTCCTTGCAAATCTATGCTCCAAAAATTAGATCTAAATCTGATTAGAAAGATCTTCAAAAGTCTTCCTGAAGTTGGAGTAGCAGCCTATCGAAGAAGTCCTACAGCCTTCTGTTCCAAATATCACCACACCTTGGATCTTTACCAGATGGATGTTCAACTCTTTGGACATGAAGAGGGGAGGAAGGAGAGCAGGGAGGATATGGAGAAGAGGGGAGGGGGCAGCAGCTATTGGATTTTGTGTATAAAACAACTTCTTCCTCGAAACCCTAGGCGCAGCAGGGTTTATATAGACCCTGTATGCTGCGCAGTGCCACATCATTCAACCAATCAAAAAATTCTAGTAAATTTTGAAAAAATTTTGATTGGTGGAGTGATTTCATCTAATTATATCAGATAAGAACCCCACCTTATCTCCAAAAGATGGCGCCAACATTGGATAAGCACAAATAGAGGTGGCGCCTAAGAGTTTAAATTGATCAAGACTCTCCAATCCTTATCCACTTGGAGCGTCCACTTTAATCCAATTGGGCTCACACCATAATCTGATTATGGTACCCAATTTGATGTGGCTTGGCTTGTGGACACTCCACAAAAATCCTCCAATGAGCCCTCTTCAGTTTAAGACCCATATGTCAACTTTTGACAGATATCCTAAAATGAAATTGACAGGTGCTAGGAATTAGCAGGTATTGTCTTAAATTCATCTCATGAATTAAGACAAGCCTTTTCTAAGTTGGACAAGCTTCATTTAGACTGAGAGAAACCTTTTTAAGATTCTCTAAATGAGTCAAATCATATTTGACTCAGTAGAGATAGAAAAGATTACACGAGGAGAAAGTTAGGATCAATCGTGTGCTAGTACGATTTTCTTGAATCTAATTAGATCTTATCCAAATCAATTGGGTTAGCCCAATTGATGATATCCAGATCCTAACCCTTATTTGTGTGACCCAGTTAGGTTCAATTCTGTATGGTAATGAGACATGTCATGATCTCATCATCGACATCATCGAAACTCCTTTCGATGGACTAGAACTCTTCTGATTCAGACAATTAGAACGATCGATCATCAATATCATTCTAATTGCTCTCAAAATCCACTAGTAACACCTAGCAGTATGTGGTGGCAACCCATCAGAACTGAAGATAAACCTCTCGGTGCAGCTACCTGTGTGATTGAGTTCCTCTATCATGAGTCCCGACTGAATTAGGATTAAGGTGAACTCATCAAACCCACATCAGTCATATGAGTTAATCGATTGATCCGAGTCCGATGTGAAACCTTAATGGAAAACTCTTTTTCATTATTTTACTCTGCCATGGCCATGGGCTTAAAGACTCGATCTTTCAATTATCATAGGACTACTCCTCTCATCTACCAAGGTTGATAGATCCCATCTTGGTGCGACCTAGTTCCTACAATGAATATGCTACAACCAACATACACCTCAGGATTTTAAATGGCTAGGAGATCATGTTATGGTGTAGTCAAACTATAACACACTCAAGGTGAACTGTCGATGCACCTCAGGTCAAAGAACTAGACACACAACTATAGCATCGAGCTAATCTTTGACGAGAAGGTAGACTTCCTTATGACTACTCGAAGTGATTACGCTCAGTACTCTCATTCTCAATGAATATCTGTACTCTCACTCTGGTGTCTTCACACTGTAGACTCAAGACACATCTATCCTAAGGAAGCGATCGTACACCAACCTTCCAGATCGATCACCATCCTCGTGATGATCCTATGGTCAGGAGCTGTTTATGAGTTAATTATGTAAATTCATGCCTTAAATTTTTAACTCTTAAAAATATGAATTTACATTCCTACTAACTCAAAGAATGTATCACAGACACAATGTACACAATGTGATAGAAAATAACCCTTTTATTCATTTATAGTCAAAGTTACAAATTTGCCCTTAGATCTGTACAGGAATGTGTCAGCCGATCTGGCATCTAGGGCACACATCTAACAGTAACTTGATCATTGTTTCAAGAAGATGAAACTCACAGGTTAGAAGTGATTTATAATCACTGACTTGGAGGATTTTCTCTTATGTCAACTAGTTTATTCTATTCTTGTTAACATGACCTAATCTACAGTGCCAAAGGTAGATATCGGAGACATTTACTGGATGTGTACATTACACTAACAGATTGTGACAATATATAAATATCATTGTTCAACTGTCCATTCATCACATTAACATCATTCATAATAATATTAAAATTATTTTTTTTATTAAAATTTTATAATCATACTTGGTCAAGAGGCCTACAGAAATAATGTTCAATAAAAAAGAAAGATAAAAGTGACATTCACTAAGAACAATTATATTCGATTTAAATACAAGCTCAATAATTCCTAATGCTAGAACTAAAATTGATCTTCCATCTCTAATATTGAGAAATCTTTTGCCTTCTTCAAATCTCCTACTGACCTGCAGATCCTGCAACAAATTATAAGTATTAAAAAGACTTCTAATATCTAATACCCAGATAGTAGAATTATAAATTAAGAAATTATAAGGTATTATCATATAATTATCTTATCCAATAATAACTTGCTTCTTTCTCGACCTGTTCGGATCCAAAGAGATAATGTACTGAGTACAATTCTTCTTCCAGTGCCCCTGCTTCTTGCAGTAGAAGCATTCCGCCTGACTCTGATCGGATTTAGATTTCTTAGGCTAACTGGACTTAGGTGCCCCAGCACTTTGCACCCTTTTCTTGTTCTTCTTATTCTTCTTTCCTTTCTTAAAGGGTCGACGTCCAAAAGAAGACCTTCTCACTACATTCACCGACTCCTTATGGAGCTGGTGATCCTTCTCAAAGTTCTGCAGTAATCCCAGCACACTATGGTAGTTGACCGTAGACTTTGTCACTCAAAAATGAGTAAGGAAAGGGAGATAGGATTTGGGCAGAGTGTTCAAAATGGCATCTTTCTCCAGCTGCTGATGTAGGAGAAAGTTGAGCTTGCTTAAGTGCTGAATCATCTCGATCATGTACATTACATGATCGGTGAATTGACGCTTCTTCCCTCATTCAAGCATTGAAAATGGCATAACTAGTCTTGTGCCTCTCAACATCATTGGATGTGCCAAAAGACTCATTCAATATTTGTAACATATCTTATAGCTGAGCATTCTCGAAATGACGGCTGAACTCATCATTCATTATCGTCAGCATAATACAACGAACCATAGTTCGATCATTAAGCTACTTCTGATAAGTGTCTCTAATTGTGCTATGCACGTTTGGAGCTGGCTTCTCAGATGTCAGATCTGTCAATACATACAAGATCTGTTCGTGCTTCAGGACTATTTTGAGCTTTCGATACTAGCTATCAAAATTTGGTCCCATCAATTTATTACTATCTAATAGTATTCGGAGCGACAAGGTGGTGGCCATAACTACAAAAGAAAAATCAAAACCTAATTAGTATATGAATTGATTAAGCCTGAAGATTCTCTCACTATTTTATTCGAATTGATAGCCTTTATCTCTAATTCGAGGAATTATACTAATTCCTTAGTGGGTACTAGAATCTATATGGACTGCACATGGGCCCGAGTGTAGCTCGACCAATCTCTGTGTACCCATAGGTAGGTTCTTAATCAATTATTTTATCAAATAATTTCTAGCATTCAATTTTGCCCCAAACACCTCTTTAGCAAGCATGTGGTGCCTCCACTAAAAGTTTTGGTTAGGTCCAACCATTAACATGCCAGAATTTAGTACATCTGACAAATGAGTGACCAAGCTCAAGTGTAGCTCGATTAATCTAACTATCATCAGAAAGACACAACTAAATCAACATATTATGAATGATAATTCTGACAACCAGATGAGCACCAGACGTGTGGTGCCTCCAATGATCATCTAAACTGTTGACTCATTATCATCTAACTTAATGAGAGGCTATGATCTAGTTATCACCATAACCATTTTATTTTAGGGACCTAATAATTTTAGAAGATTTAATTAGTTGAATTGAGAGATGAAAAAAGACTTGGTCAGCTAATCTTAATCCTCCCACTGACTTCATTGAGTCAGATTAAAGAAGATCAGGCATAAGCTGGTCCAGCCAACCAGTCATGAATCCTCCCACTAACTTCACCAAGTCATAAAGAGGACTCAAGATAAGTTGAACTAGGGGCACCTAAATCAGTCATACTGATTTTTTAGTTAGTATAGGTCAACCCAAATCATTAAGTGATCTAATCAAAACATGATTCACCATATTGACCAGATAAGTGAGATCGATTGGAGGGATATGCCATTAACTCGATATAGATTCAATCTATGCGAATAGCTCCCAATTAATAACCACCGATCAAAACTGCCATACTTACCTTAGACACCAACTGGTTAGTCATTTTTAATTTGATCAACTTATAGACTTAGATTCAATCACGGAGCCATGATCAAAATCCATATTGGTCTAATCAAAGACACGGACTAGATCAACTACAACTATTAAAATTGATCAAGAGAAGAAATTGATCCAATCAGAATTAATTTTTAATTAGATTTGATTAATTACTAACATGGTCTATTATCAATGATTTCTAATCTTAGATCTAATCCAGTTAAATGAACTTGACTCAAGCTAACCCATTAACCCATGAATTATAAGATTAATGTCTTAAATCTTTGATTCTCAAATCTAGTTCGCTTGATTCTCAATTAGGTTTTGGACTGACATAGGTTCAGATTCGATGTTTGAAAATAATTTTAAATTTTATAAAATATTTTTATAATCGGTCATCTAATGATTAAAATACTAATTTTAGATCTAATATATATTATTTCAGATCTAAAAAAATTTTAAATTTTTTTTTATTATTCATTATCATGAAAAAGATCATGCAACACCCCTACACATCATAGGGGATCCCATCGAATGGATAAATAGAGTTATGAAACCCTAATTTCTCCTAGGACCAGATGACTATGAAGATCTATCCAATTAAATTACTATACTACTCAGATACTAAATTAATTATTTAGATCTAATCTAAATAATAAAAATTAGATTATATGTAAAAATAAATCATGTCATAAGAAAATCTGGCTCTGATACCATTGAAAGGTTGCGTAGGGGTTTCATGCATGCATTTCAAAAGTTTTTAGTGAAAGAATATTAGATTAAACTATTTAATTTATAAATACATGTATAAGATTTGATCTTAAAATTTTTACAAATGGATCTATAATATGAATTTATATGCATAAAAATCTAAATCTAAAATGATAAGCATGTGAACCAAAAAATAGCATTTAGTAATAGATCTAATCTACCAATTCTAGGGTTTCGAACCCAATACCTGAGCATGGGTAGTCAAACTTCATGATTGAGAACATAGATCTCGAAGTCTTCTCTAGTCGCTCACAGTCATACAAGTGTCCAGCCTCTACGGATGGTCCACACGAAGTCCTCGGATCGATCAGCCCTCCACAGGAGTGCTAGCTTGCGCAATCGACTTCTGATGGCAGATCTGATTTGATCTCTTTCTTTGATCACCTCAGACTTTTTTGATGTCAAAGATGGATCAAAGAAAGATATTAAATGATGAAGAAAATTTTGATAAAGACTCTCTTCTCTTTGATTTTTCTCTCACCCAAAAACCTTAGGACAGTTTTAGGTCTCACACTCGAGAGGAGATCGGTCTCCTCCTCTGTTCACGCTAAGGAAGAAGAAGCCCACCAAAACCTCACACCCCAAAGAAGGTTTTTGGCCTCTCTTTCCCTCTGGTATCTTACAGTGAAAAGTTCTCTCTTGTTGATGCACAAAATTATAGTCTATTTATGGTTGTCACACAAACCAGATTAGATAAGATAAGAGCTAGAGTTTGTTACAATTCAAACTATTTTGAATTTCAATTTGACTCCAATATTTTTTCACCCATATTTGACTTAAAGAGGGACTTATCAAAAAAATTTGGGCATGGAAAACAATCAAGAACACTTTCTTTTCTCGCACACAATGGGCGCCTTCAAAAGAAGCCAACGTGTGAAAGGATAGGGATAGGATTTTAGGTTGAAATTCAAATTATTTTGAATTCAATTCAAAATTAACCAAATCCTATTCTTAATGGGTGACAAAAAGAAGGGTTATCTTCTATTTTTCTTATATACAAACTAATTTTGTATGGTGAGAAAAAGAGTGAGACCTTTTGGGTGGTGCAAGGGAGAGTCCCATTCATCTGGGATTCTAGAGTTTAACCAATTGGATTTCTTTCAAACCCAATCCAATTAGACTCAAATAAAATATGATGAATCTAATCTAATTAGACTCTTATAACTTCAATTAAATCTGATCAAATT
Organism: Elaeis guineensis; assembly: GCF_000442705.2. Taxonomy (NCBI): domain Eukaryota; kingdom Viridiplantae; phylum Streptophyta; class Magnoliopsida; order Arecales; family Arecaceae; genus Elaeis; species Elaeis guineensis. The sequence goes on from NC_026005.2 coordinate 40,198,298, forward strand.
AATAAATTAATTGAGCCATAGATCCGATCAAATCAAGATCATTTCTCCCTTACCGATTAGGTCATCTCATAACCTAATCTGATTGAATTCAATTCAATCAGACTTATTCCAGACTTTAATTCTTAATCAAATTGAGCTAATTAGTGATTTAATCTTTAATTAATCCTCTATTAATGATAGATCTAAGTCCAGTGGGATACTTCACCAGAGTCTCCATCCAGTGGGACTCTTCAGATTAGCCATGTGATCGGAGAGAAATTTCTAATGTGTGTGACCCCATAGGTCCGAACCTAATCTGGTAGCATAGAAATATATTCTTATACCAATCAGAGTAACCATCTAGTAATGGTATCCGACATCCGGATATGCCAAATGTATGCAAAGCAACACCCAAGAACCTATTTGGATATAGTTACCGTATAATTCATCCCTTTGACCCTTGATGCTAGGATGACTTAGAGTGTAAACTGTCAACTCTCAACAGTATATCCATTATGTGTCTTAACCTAATAAATCCTATGACTTCTCATAAATATTGCCCTGGCCAAGGTCTTACTAAATTGAAATACAAAGCATTCTCTCCAATCCTTTAGAGTGGTCAATTCCATCTTGATTCATGCACCGACTTTATAAGTACTTGATTGTGCTCAGAAACCTTCCGATCCTGAATTAGAAATCAAGTAGTCCGGCATCAAAGCACAGTGAGTTGCTTGCAAGTCACCATGGTGATCTTAGATCAGAGGAACATTTATATCCATATTTCTTCGAAGTGACTCTTGATAGCAGAGTGCTCCGAAGTTGGTCACATTCAGTGAAATATACTCCTATATTTCACCTGCATGCCATAGCTGCATCTCTATGCTCCTTGGTTAAGAAGACAACCAACCTATATGGCACACAATGATCTACACTTGATATGACTATCATCCTAGTAATAGCATATCATTTGATCACAAACTCATTTAAGGACTCAATGATAAATCTTTCTTTATCGATTTAAAATAGTTCTAAGTTCTTTCATCATAACATAGAAGTTCGATATAGAAGATGTACAAGCTTATGATGAAAAAATTATCAAATAAATATTTTATTAATTAATTTATATACAATTACATCAATTAGCTCAACCGTCAACAGACTGACGATTGACTTTGAGATACAATTTCTAATATTTCTAGTATTTGATTTTGCCCTAGATAACTCTTCAGCAGGTGTGGCACCTCCACTAAAAGTTTTGGTTAGGTCCAACCATTAACATATCAGAATTTAGTGCATCTGACAAACGAGTGATCAGACCCGAGTGTGGCTCGACCAACCTGACCATCATCAAAAAGACACAACTTAATCAACATATTATAAATAAAAATTCTGACAGCCAGATGAGCACCAGGCGTGTGGCGCCTCCAATGATCATCTAAACTGTTAGACTCATTATCATCCAACTTAATATGAGGCTATGATCTAGTTATCACCATAACTATTTCATTTTAGGGACCTAACAATTTTAGAAGATTTAATTAGTTGAATTGAGAGATGAGAAGAGACTTGATCAATTAATCTTAATCCTCCCACTGACTTCATCAAGTCAGATTAAAGAAGATCAGGCATAAGTTGGTCCAGCCAACCAGTCATGAATCCTTCCACTGACTTCATCAAGTCATAAAGAGCACTCAAAACAAGTTAAACTAGGGGCACCTAAATCAGTCATAAAGAGCACTCAAGATAAGTTGAACTAGGGGCACCTAAATTGGTCAACCCCAATCAATAAGTGATCTAATTAAAATATGATTCATCATGTTGATCAGGTAAGTGAGATCGATGGGAGGGATATGCCATTAGCTCGATATAGATTCAATCTATGTGAATAGCTCTCAATTAATTATTGAGTTTTAGCTATGTAGCAAAAAATGATTTTTAAAAATTTTAAAACTAAATAAGTCAATAGCTTTAACAGTTAAAACTATCGAGTCAAAATCCAAATCCTAGAATCACCTTGCCGATGTCAATCAAAATAAAATAAGCATGCAAAGGGATAGAAGTTTTATTTTCACCAAAAAGATAATGTAACACATTGGTGATCTCCATGAGACTCCAAAATAGAAGCTCTCTAATGGTGATTCACACGAAAGTTGGCTAAGATCTTTCCTAACCAGTGCGCAGCCGTAGCTTTGTCTTCTTAAGAATACTACTAGCTTCGAACTCGAGGAATGATCACACCAAAATTTAGTTGCTTTTGATCTTATCATTAGAATCATATTAAGAAGATACTCTTCAGATATCTTACAACTTAAGATTTGATTTTAAGCTCCAACACATGAAAAAACCAAATCCTAGGGCACACTAGGAACACTTGCTAATTCTCTTACCACCCTTCTTACAATTTTTGCCACTCAATTTTTTCTAGCTTTTTTCTCAAAATTTTTCTAGATTTTTTTTTTGATTTACACCACTTGTCTCTAGTTTCCACCCAAAAACTCAGCACTTGGGCCATATAGGATGTCCCATTTAAATAAGGGACCAAGGGATGTGAGAAGGGCCAAGGGGTGCCAACCTTTGGTGCTCCACTTTCTCATATGGTGAATAAATTCATCATGTGGAATTTTTAATACAGAAGAGCCTTCATATAGAAGAACTCCTCCTATTCTATGTCTCATAAAAATCTCATATAAATTTGATGTTAAATCATAAGAGATCTGGTTGAGCATTTAAGGCAACACGTTAAGATAAGATCCTTCATGAAGAAGGACTCTTCATCTTTACATGCTAATTAAAGTGGGGCGGCAATTTATTTTTAGTGTGGCATCTAGTGGGTGTAGAGGAGTCCTTTTCCACTTGAAACTATTCCAAGTTAGATAAGGATCCAATTAAAATTGACACAATCCCATTAAGTCAAAGATAATTGGTCTAGGTTAGCTCAAACACTTTGATCTAAACCAATTTAGGAACTTGGATTAATATAATGTACTAGCATATCAAATTAACTCTTAAATTTTTTATTAAATCCTAATCAAATCATATCAAAGATAAATTTTTAAGTGTGTGACCCATTGGATTTCAAATCTAGCGAGCAGTGGATCCAGACTTTTGACGTAACCCTAATTCGATCAGATTAGGTCATCTGAAGAGTCTCAATCAACTAAGACTCTTCCTAATTGATTTCTGAATTAAACTTTTTAAATTTTGATGAGTCTATAAGTCAAGATTAACATCTAGCAATATGTCATGACTATCTAAAAGATTTAGAATTTTGATAAAAAATTATCAAAATATCCTTCAGTGACAAGTTACCGTGTAATTCAATCCTTCAGTCAAATAATATTCCAGACGAGCGTGGGCATGAAAATATATCAAATCCAATCACTTATCTTTATGTATCTCGATCAAAAAGTGATGACTCAGTTAATGATATATTAAAATTTTTTTTCTAATTATCATCCTGCTTTGGCCAAAGATTTTCAGAATCATCGACCGATGAGATCACATAGGATGTTCGCTCTCCTTATTAGGAGTGACTGATTCCTTATTGATCACTCACAACCTTCATGTACACTTTGCCACATCCAAAATATCCCATACAAAGATCAAAGAACCAAGTTAGGAAGTGAACCAAAATATGGACTTATGTACACAAGGTACCATGGCAATCTCAGGTCAAAAGATCACTTACACAACTCCCACTAGAGAATCATCAGCTGACATGTAAATAAGACTCCATCTGATGTTCTCTTACAAATCTATTTAGTAAACTCATTCTCTAATGAGCATCCATATCCTTGTATTAGTATCACCACATAAGTGGTTGTGAGATCAACCACCCTCATTTTTGAGCATATATAGGATATGCTAGTCTTATCGGTACCATTGATCTCTTACTCAATGAACCAACGATTGAAAATTCTAGATCATAGCTATAAAGGATTTAGGTCTCACTGACGTGATCTTATCACGGCCCTAAAACCATTGCCCGGACCTATGGGATTCATTATAATCTTAAGAATAAAAAGATACAGCATATAATGAATCAAAAATATCTATTTATTAATATATTAATGTCAATTACATGAGTCTGAAAAATAAATTACAGATAACATCCTATCACATCTCGTATGCGATTAACTTGTAGGGTATTATTCTTTCAATCTTTCACTTGCACTAAAGCCAATCACCCCTATACTTGATGCCCATGCAATTAAGGTGGCAGTCAAACTGCTACATTGACAAGATCTTAGTGAACGGATCCACTATATTGTTCTTAGTGTGAACTCGCTCCACGATCACATTGCGTCTTTCGACAATCTCCCGAATGAGGTGGAACTGTCTTAGGATATGCTGAGATTTATAATGAGACCATGGTTCTTTGGCTTGAGCAACTGTCCTAGTATCATCACAATAAAAAGGCACTGATTGTTTAATCCCTAGAACCACATCCAATTTTGAGATAAATTTTTTCATCCAGACGGCCTCATTAGCAGCCTCACTAGCAGTAATATACTCAGCCTCAGTGATCGAGTCGACAACGATTTGCTATTTGGAACTCTTTCGACTTACTGCACCACCATACAGAGTGAACACATATCCAGATATAGATTTGCTATCATCCGAATCAGATTGAAAACTAAAATTAGTATAACCTTTCTGTTTTAAATGAGATCCACCATGTATTAGAAAAATCTCTTAGTCCTTCTCAGGTACTTGAATATGTTTCTCACAGCTTTCCAATGATCTTCTTCAAGATCAGCTTAAAATCTACTTACAATGCCTAAAGCATAAGCCACATCAGGCCTGGTACATAACATAGCATACATAATTGATCCTACAGTCGAAGCGTAAGGAATAAAACTCATTCTATTTCTCTCTTCAAGTGTCTTAGGAGATATCCTTTTAGAGAGTTGTATGCCATGACCTATGGGTAAGTAACCTCTTTTACTTCCCTCCATGTTAAACTTCTTCAACACAAGGTCAATGTACTTAGACTGGGACAAGCCTAGTATCCTTTTTAATCTATTCCTATAAATCTTTATACCAAGTAATAGGATGCTTCACCCAAGGCTTTCATAAAAAAATTTTGTGATAGCCATGTCTTGACCGATTGCAACATCGGGATATCATTTTTAATGAGCAATATGTCATCCACATACAAGATCAAAAAGACAACAGCACTCCCACTAGTCTTCTTGTACACACAAGGCTCATCCATATTTTTGATAAAGCCAAACAATTTGATCATCTCACCAAAATGGATGTTCCAGCTCTTCGATGCTTATTTTAATCCATAAATGGATCTATTCAGCTTTCATACCTGATTTGCTCTCCCACTAGAGACAAATCTCTCTGGCTGAGTCATATAGACTTTTTCCTCAAGGTTTTCATTGAGGAAGGCAGTCTTGATATCCATCTGCCAGATCTCATAGTCATGTTATGCTGCAATAGCAAGTATTATCCGAATAGACTTGAGCATGGCTATCGATGAGAAGGTTTCTTCATAATCAATATTTTATTTTTGTCTGAAATCTTTTGCCACCAGCTTGGCCTTATAGGTCTCCATCTGGTCATCTGCTCCAATCTTCTTTTTGAAGACCCGTTTGCAGCCTAGTGGGGTCACACCCTCAGATGCATCAACCAAAGTCCAAACTTGGTATATATGGAGTCATTTTCGAATTTCATGGTATTGAGCTATTTATCAGAGTCACTACTCATGACAGCTTCTGAATAGATCATGAGATCATTGTTCTCAATGATGTGGGATGTATTGTCATTCTCAATGATAAACCCATACCTGAGTGGTATATTACACACTCTACTTGACCTTCAGAGAGGAGGTGTGTGTAGTGGTTGTGCCTCAACAATGGGCACATCTGGTTGAGAATCAATTTGTGAATCCTGGATGGGTTGTAGGTTTTGAACTTTCATAAGTTCAACAGACCTCCCACTACCTCCTTCTTGAATAACCTCTTTTTTCAAGAAAATGGCATGCCTACCAACAAACACCTTTTGTTGAGTAGGATGGTAGAAGTAGTATCTGTTGGGTATAAAAAACCCTCAGCCGAAGTTCTTAACAGGATTGACCCCCCCGAGACTCCTCCGGCTTTCGACCATAGATGGTATCTCCCCGGACTTCTCCAACAACCGGATTCCCACAGTGTTGACTGAATTTCCCCGACGGACGAACTCCCACTACACCACCCGAGCTCCTTTGATATGAGTTCTCCCGGTTATCTATTAAACCACCCCGAGTGCTCACTAAGCTCCGTCGACAGCCGACTTTCTACGACTATCAGCTCCTCCCCGAATCCCTTCTAGACTTCTTCCAGCCAGGTTCAACTCCAATCCGAACTACTACGGACTCCGCCAATGGCTGAAATTCTCCAACGATAGATTCCTACAACTACCAGAACTCAGTCCAGACTCCTACGAGAGTCGGGCTCCATCCTCGACCTCGACTGCGGGAAGGCTTCGCCCAGACTCCTACGGGAGCCGAGCTCCGCCCATGACTTCACTTACAGGTAAACTCTATCCGGACTCCTACGGGAGCCGGACTTCATCCCTGACCTTTATTGCAGGTGGACATCGACCGGACTCCTACGGGAGCCAGATCTCATCTCCGACTCCAGCTACGGGCAGACTTAGTCCGGACTCCTACGGGAGCCGGACTTCGTCCCCAACCTCAACTGCTGGAAGGCTTCGCCCGGACTCCCATGGGAGCCGGGCTCCGTCCTCGACCTCGACTGCGGGAAGGCTTCGCCCGGACTCCTACGGGAGCCGAGCTCCGCCCACGACTTCACTTACAGGTAAACTCCATCCAGACTCCTACGGGAGCCGGACTTCATCCCTGACCTTGATTGCAGGTGGACTTCGACCGGACTTCTACGGGAGCCAGATCTCGTCTCCGACTCCAGCTACGGGCAAACATAGTCCGGACTCCTACGGGAGCCGAACTTCATCCCCAACCTCAACTGCTGGAAGGCTTCGCCCGGACTCCCATGGGAGCCGGGCTCCGTCCTCGACCTCGACTGCGGGAAGGCTTCGCCCGAACTCCTACGGGAGCCGAGCTCCGCCCACGACTTCACTTACAGGTAAACTCCATCCGGACTCCTACGGGAGCCGGACTTCATCCCTGACCTTGATTGCAAGTGGACTTCGATCAGATTCCTACAGGAGCCAGATCTCATCTCCGACTCCAGCTACGGGCAGACTTAGTCCGGACTCCTACGGGAGTCGGACTTCGTCCCCAACCTCAACTGCGGGAAGGCTTCGCCCAGACTCCTACGGGAGCCGAGATCCGCCCATGACTTCACTTACAGGTAAACTCCATCCGGACTCCTACGGGAGCCGGACTTCATCCCTGACCTTGATTGCAGTTGGACCTCGATCGGACTCCTACGGGAGCCAGATCTCATCTCCGACTCTAGCTACAGGCAGACTTCGTTCGGACTCCTACGGGAGCTGGACTTCATCCCCAACCTCAACTGCTGGAAGGCTTCGCCCGGACTCCCATGGGAGCCGGGCTCCATCCTCGACCTCGACTGTGGGAAGGCTTCGCCTGGACTCCTATGGGAGCCGATCTTCGCCCACGACCCCAATCGCAGGTAGACTCTGTCCGGACTCCTACGGGAGCCAGACTTCGCACCTGACTTTAATTGCAGGTAGACTCCACCCGGGCTCCTACGGGAGCCAGACCTCATCCCTGCAGCTTCAACTGCAGACAGACTTCGTCCGGACTCCTACGGGAGCCGGACTCCGAGCTCCTCTCAGATGGGTGGCTAGCCACCTCTCCCCGCCAGACACTCCAGTCGAACTTCGGCCAACAGGCCTAGGCCCACTGGTAGGCTGTAGCAACAGCCACAACCCTGCTCCACCTCCTGCAATAGATTTTGCACGGCTCCATCACTCCCTGGCAGGCCGCAGTGATGGCCACGACACTGCTCCACCTCCTGTGACAGAAACCGTGCGATTCCTCCCACCTCCTGGCAAGTCGCGACAACGGACGCCGTTCCACTACCCGCAACAGACTCCATGTGGCACGTCCTGGCAGTGGCCATGATCCCACTCCACTACTCTTCGCAACAAACTCTGCCTGACTCTGGGCAGCCCACTGCTAGACGGTTACAGATATTGCTATCAGTCTGCTGCCCCATTTCGCCTATAAAAGGGGGCCCCTGATATGTTATTCTCTAAGCTCTCATTTTTACCTAGAAACTCTGCTAAAATTTCTGTTCGAGCACTCTATTCTTGTTGAGGTAGAGAACTGACTTGAGCATCGAAGGGTCTTGTCGGAGCAATCCCACCTCTGGTTTAGACTTCTTTTGTAGGCCCCAGCGGCGACCGCGACTCCAGCTTCTCTGACGCTAGTAGATTTTTGGACCAACAGGATTGGCGCTAGAGGAAGGGGCCTGAACCTTCGTAGTACCCTTGTTCTTAAAGGAGCGCTCAACGGGATTGCCCCCGGGCATCTTTTCCGGTGCCCCCCCTCCTTCCTCCACTTGGTCTTTGCCCGATGCCTCCCTGTAAGGTGTCCACACGGCGATCCATGGCCTCCACGGTCAGATCTCAGGCTCCGACCTCACCTCCAATTTCCCAGCCTCCTCCTCCTCCAACAACGGCGATCGGCGTGGATCAATTTGATCTGCTGGCACAGCAGGTCAGAGGCCTCACTGAAGCTGTGCAGGCCATGCAGCAGCAGCAGCAGTCGCAGGCATCAGTGCGCTTGGAAAGAGTATCATCGGAACACCAGAATCCAGCGGTGGGGCGGGCCACTTGGGCCAGCCACCCCATTTTTCTCGGAAAGACGAACCCGAGGGTGGAGAGCCCTCAATCGGATCACGACTCCACCCTTGGAAGATCCCTGCCCCCATTCTGCCAGAGGACCCTCGAGATCCGAAGTCGAGAGGATTTTCTAGACCGAAGACTCCAGGAGATGAACCGACGGATCGAAGAACTCCGCCATGCTCCCCTCGCTTATGGTGAGGATATTTGCACTGACCCTCCCTTTTCTCAAATGATCATGCAGGAACCGATCCCGTCAAACTTCAAACTCCCCCAGTTCGAAAGCTACGACGGGACTTCAGACCCGGTTGATCATCTGGAGGCCTTTCGGATGATGCTGCTGCTTCATGGCGCACCCGACGCCATTCTATGCCGAGCCTTCCCATCTACCTTGAAGGGAGCGGCAAAAAATTGATACTCGACGTTGAAGCCAGGTACCATCTTTTCCTTCGATCAGATGAGCCACCAATTTGTGGCCCATTTTGTCAGCAGCCGGCGCCCCCGGAAGGGTTCGGAGTCCCTCATTAATATCAAGCAGAGGGAGGGGGAGTCCATTCGGGCCTACATTAACCATTTCAATGTCGCAGCACTGGAGGTCCAGAATTTGGACCAATCGGTAGCAATGGCCGCTCTGAAGGGCGGCCTCCAGAAGAATGACCTTTTATTCTCCCTGGAGAAGAAGTACCCCAGGGATTTTGCCAATTTGTTGGCTCGGGCTGAAGGGTATGCCCGAGTGGAAGAAGCCTTCAAAATGAAGGATGAGGAGACTGCGAGAGAATGGCAGGCGAGAGACTCGAGTAAGCCTGCAGTCGAAAAAGGGTCGAGAGAAGCTCGGCCACATTCTCGATCCCCTCCTGGGCGCAAGCGTGCCCATACTCCTCCCCAGGTACGTAGGCAGAGAAGTCCAGATCGTGGGGTCCGGTGGGGTTCTCCACCGGGAAGATTTCGCAACTACGTCCCCCTCAATGCCTCGAAGACTCAGGTACTGATGGAGGTCAGAGAGCAGCTCCCCAGGCCAGAGAGGATGCGCACAAACCTCGGGAAGCGCAACCCCAACAAGTTCTGTCTCTACCATCGCGACCACGGCCACGACACAGAGGAATGCATCCAGCTCCGAGATGAGATCGAGGAACTCATTCGGCGAGGTCGGCTCGATAGGTTCATTCGACATCAGCCTGAGGGTAGAGAAGATCGGCCAAGGGCCCTGCCGCAACCTAAATCGCTAAGGAGGGAGGAGCAGCCTGGAGATCGGCCTCCAATCGGGACCATCGACTCCATCACCGGAGGACCTCAAGGAGGAGCAGACCTTCCACGACCATGGAACTCGGGAAACCTGTAAATGTACTGCTCACGACTTTGCTTTGAATCTAAATTTCTTTCGACTTTGCATGTCTTTCCCTTTTGGCATGGATTTGTTACGATTGGGGATGACCCCTTCAAACAATTAAAACAAGGTCATGTTAGGAACAGGAGGGGAACCTCATCCTAACATGAGCCAAGTGAAAGTCCGATTATTTTAAGATCGGATCGGGGGAAAGGCCCATATAACGGCCCTTGAATGGCCCCTGAGCCATGTTAGGGACAGGAGGAGAACCTCGCCCTAACATGAGCAAAATGAAGGCCTGATTCTTTTAGACCGGATGGAGGGAGAGGCCCATATAACGGCCCTTGAATGCCCCCTGAGCCATGTTAGGGACAGGAGGAGAACCTCGCCCTAACATGAGCAAAATGAAGGCCCGGTTCTTTTAGACCGGATGGGGGGAGAGGCCCTACAACGCCCTAATGTGCCCCCCCAGCCATGTTAGGGATAGGAGGAGAACCTCGCCCTAACATGAGCTAAGTCAAAGGCCCGATTCTTTTAGACCGGATGGGGGGAGAGGCCGAACAGCGCCCATATGTGCCCCTACAGTCATGTTAGGGACAGGAGGAGAACCTCGCCCTAACATGAGCAAAGTCGAAGGCCCGATTCCCCTTAGACTGAATGGGGGGAGAGGCTGAACAGCGCCCACATGCGCCCCCACAGCCTTGTTAGGGACAGGAGGAGAACCTCGCCCTAACATGAGCAAAGTCGAAGGCCTGGTTCTTTTAGATCGGATGGGGGGAGAGGCCCTTGCGATGACCCTTATGTGCCCCCACAGCCCCGTTGGGAACAGGATGGGAACCTCATCCTGACCTGAGCTGGGATCGACTACGTCAAGAACAGAAGGAGAACCTTGTCCCGACGATGACAAAAACTCGACCGCCCAACCAAATTGGATAAATTGAAAAGTCCCCTCAATGGCACCTCTACACTTCTGCGCGACCCCCCAAAAAGGCAAGGAGGGGGGACCCTCACTCGAAAAGAGGAGAAAAATTAAAAAGGAAAGTAATGAATTACGCCGGCAATAGACAAAAAACAAACCACACCAAAGACCTAAAGAACCCCGTCTCAACAAAGATGGGAAGTTCCTACCAAACATCCCCAGCCTCTAAGAAGGCTCTCGACACAGGTCAAGAAGACAACGACACCTTCGAGGTAATGCAGAGTTCGAGGCACCAAGCTCGAGCCTACGGCCATGGATGACGAGAAAAGCAAATCAGCATGGCGACGACTGGGCACCTCCAAACGACGTCAACGTCGGATAAGTCAAACAACAAAAGAAGTTCGACGGGCGACAATTTAATACAATACGTGGATGAGGTAACACAAAATCTCCTTTTCATTCCATTTGCAAAATATACACCATGAAGCCCAGAAGGCCAAAGGAAGAAAAGCAAAACGACAAAAGCAAGACAAAACAATAAAAGAGAAAATGTATGCATGGAAAGATGGAAGGCCAAAAAGAGCCCTAGGGAAGCTCTGCTCCTTCCAACCTTGAATTATCTGCTTCACCCCTTATCCAGGACTGCCTCAGGTTTTCAACTTCTTCTTCTAGCTCTCTCTTTTTCAGCAGCGCATCCTGGAGCGCCCGACGGAGTCGCTGGCTTTCGTTCTCCGCCTCTCGATGCCTCTTTCTCAGGACCTCGGATTCCACCTCCGCATCCTTGACGGTCTGCTGCTCGCATGCCAGCTGGATCTTCAATTACTGCAGCTCAGCCATCCTCTCCCCAAGGGTGACAGAAAGCCCTTCGACAGTTCTTCTTAGGGACTGGAGTTTATTGGAATCCCGAGAAGAAGCGAGCTGAGCCCTGTCAGCCAACTGTCCTTGAAGACGGGCGACTTCATCGGTCGCCACCCTGAGTTTCTCTTTATATTCATCCACCTGCCTGCGCCAGCCAGCCCGATGCACGTCATAGCTCACCTCGGCATCCTGAAGCTGTTGCTGAAGGTTGGAGACCTTCTTCGACCACTCCCGATCGCCGTCGGCCCGAGCCAAGAGTCGAGATGAACTTCCCTCCAGCTGGCCGATCCTCTCCTGTGCAGCTGACAGTTCCACCTTGAGAGAACTGATCTTGGCAGCTTGAGCCCAAATTCGATCGCTGGCGCTCTTCTTGTGTTCCTCAAGCTCCTTCACGAATTCCACCTTCCTCCGGCTGTACTCCATGATCCCCTTCACGTGGAGATTCCGAAAGCGGGTGGCCTCTGAGGTGGCTTCAGAGTAACCCTCCCTTAACCTGCGAAGCTCGCCTTCCATCTTCTTCGACCCTTTTGACAAATGAAGAACTTCCTTCTTCAGCCGCTGGATCGTGGACTCAGCGGAATCCCCTGGGGCAGGGGAAGTGCTACGGTGGGATGCTGCCATCGGGAGGTCAACGCGTTAAAATGCAGCTCATTACAAAGAAGTAGAAGGAAAAAAGAAAGAAAAAGAAGAGAAGAAAAGTCCCCCAAAAGGAGGAGACCACTTTTATTGACTGAACGTTTCTTGAAGACAAAGGAAAGAAGAAAAATGGCAATAAAGGAAGAATACAAAGTTAGAGGTCTTGGACCTCTGGATCAACGGAGGGACTCGGCACCTCTGGGGGGTGGACCGCGGCAGCTGCAGTGGCGGTGGAGGGTCCGGCTTCATCCTCGGACGTCTCGTCCAAGAAGCTGAGGTCGAGCTCGGGGAATTTCACGACCATCTTCTCCTGGCAGAGCTCGAACCCTTTATTGAATGCGGCTTGGTCGAACTCAACCTTCAACTTCTTCATTTCGACGGAAGTCTTGAACTCCTCCATCGCTTGACTCCTGGCCTCCGAAACCAGGGTCGGGATCTGTTCTGCCATGTTGGCGACCTCGGCCTCCGCCCTCCTCACCATCTCCTCCAGGTCGGCCTTCTGTTCCGCCGAGGTCTGTCTCTCCCTCTCAAGCGCCTCTCGAAGACTGACCACCTCGAGGTCCATTTTCTTAAGGCGGGCAACCTCGGCCTGCTGACCTTCCACCACCTTATTTGTCATCTCGATGTTGGCGAAGAGTTGATGCCCGAGCTACAAGGGCAACAGGAGAGCCAGAATGAGAGCTGGGAAGTTAATTAAATGAAGAAGCGAAAGAAAAAAAGAAAATGAATCTACTTACCTCGAGGAAGGCCTCCAATGAGTCCCAGACTCGTTGTGTAGGATCGACACGGACGATCCTCTGGATGACTTCGAGCAGTGAGCACCCATCTACCAGCTTTTTTATTAGATCCTTGTCACTAAAGGGATCATCCCCTGCTCCTCTTCAGAGCTGCGGGACTCTTCAGTGGCAGCCCGGTGACTGCCCACCCGGTGGGCCAAGGTCTTCCTCCTCTTCCTCCTCTCACCCCCTGGCACCTCCTCAGGATGGGTCTTCGAAGTGGGGACCTCGGTAGGAGAACTCAAACCCCTCGGAGAGGCCCGGGCGACGGGACGCTCGGTATCTCGAAGGATGTCGGCAGCTGAGGTCGCCTGGGCGGGCGTGGCTGAACTCATCCCCTCCGCTCTGGCCCTCTTCGCCGGCCCAGAGGCCGCGGTGCCCTTTCTTTTGAGAGCCTTCAGGCCCCTGGCAAGCATCTGTGCTTCTTCGACGTCCATGCCTAAAAAAAAAAAAAAAAAAAAAAAAGAGAGAAAGAGAAAAGAAAAGGAAGGCGTGAAAAAGAAGAAAAGAAGAGAAAAAAAAGGAAGAAGAAGAAGAAAAAAGAAGGGGAGAGATGAAATACTGGCGGGATCTAGGGGGCTCAGACCGATGTTGAACAGAAACTGCTCTTTCAGGAGGTTGGGGAGAGAAGGAGTTGGATATTTGAGGAGTTTCTGGGAGGCTTGATGGTCGTCTCCCCCCAGGCTGGGCACCCGACAGACAGAGTCCCTCAGGGAGCCCCAAGGGGGCAACTCTAGCCTCAAGGTTGGGCATCGAAAATAAAGAAACTTTTCCTTCCAGTTGTGGATAGAAGAAGGAGCACCCTTCAGTAACCCCTTCCTACCAAACTGAGGGGAGAAGTACCACCAATCCTTCACCGAGGGATGATGCTTGAAGGTGTAGAAGTATCTAAACAAGGAAAGGGTGGGCTGGACTTTGACTACATGACAAAAAGAGAGGAACCCTATCAAAAACCTAAATGAGTTCGGTGCGACCGAAGCCAGAAAAATATCCAGGAACCGAAAAAGGGCAATGACGAAAGGTGGCAGAGGAAGCCGGAGTCCGGCACGGAAGACCTCCTGGTACAGGCAGAAGCAACTGGGGGAGGGGCACTTGCCCGGTCGGATGGACCAGAAAGTTCCAGTTCGTACTTCGGAGGAACCCCATACTGAACTCTTATCAGTTGGAGTTCGTCCGGAGTCAGAGAACATGGAATGGCGTCCGATGCAAAAATCAGACGAGGTTCGGCTCTACCTACCGGTTCATCTACCACCTGAGGACTCTGGGAGACCGAGACAGACAAACTCCTAGAGCTGCTAGAAGAAGAACCCCTGGAAGACATCTAGAGTCACACGAAGACCACTTACAGAAGCAAAATCCCTAAAAATCAGGAAAGATCATGGACAAGATCCCGGGGGACTGAGGCGCAGAGCAAAAGAAAGAAAGATCGAACGACAAGAGGAAGAACAAAAAGAGGAAGGAGTTCTGAGACTAACCTAGGCGATTCGAAGAAGTACGAAGGTGCGAAAAGGGGGACGGCTCGAGGAACGCCTAAGGCTGGGAAGGGCGCTGAGAAAAATCGAAGTTCTCAGGAAGAAGAAGGATGCCAGAACGAGACCGTCGGATAGAGCGGGACTCTTGGAGGAGGGGTGCGGGTTTAAATAGGCCCTGAGATCCGGCATAATGATGATTGCGAATCCCCTCTGGCCGGTCTCTTTTCTCCGCGTGTCCCACTCACCACAGTGGGCGGTTAAAAAATGGCAGACGGCTGACAGTGCCTTTATTGCGCCATGCCTCGAGCACCGTTCCGCTGCAGGTTCCAAAAGGGCCTCTTCAGATTGCCTCGATTTGAAAAGACTCCGATGCATGCGTATTAAATACCAAAATATCTGAGGACGATCGCGCGCGGGCATCGAGGGAGCAACTTCGCTGTGACAATCTTTCTGTACTTCCTTCATTCAAAATTTGAACTCGGAAGTAGGGGGACTGGTGTTGGGTATAAAAAACTCTCAGTCGAAGTTCTTAACAGGATTGACCCCCCTGAGACTCCTCCGGCTTTTGACCGCAGATGGTATCTCCCCGAACTTCTCCAACAGCCGGATTCCCGCAGTGCTGACCAAATTTCCCCGACGGACGAACTCCCACTACACCACCCGAGCTCCTTCAATATGAGTTCCCCTGGTTATCCATTAAATCACCCCGAGCGCTCACTAAGCTCCGCCGACAGCCGACTTTCTACGACTATCAGCTCCTCCACGAATCCCTTCCAAACTTCTTCCAGCCAGGTTCAACTCCAATTCGAACTACTCCGGACTCCGCCGACGGCTGAACTTCTCCAATGGTAGATTCCTACAACTACAGAACTCAGCCCGGACTCCTACGGGAGCTGGGCTCCGTCCTCGACCTCAACTGCGGGAAGGCTTTGCCCAGACTCCTATGGGAGCCGAGCTCCGCCCACGACTTCACTTACAGGTAAACTCCATCCGGACTTCTACGGGAGCCGGACTTCATCCCTGACCTTGATTGTAGGTGGACTTCGACCGGACTCCTACGGGAGCCAGATCTCGTCTCCGACTCCAGCTACGGGCAGACTTAGTCCGGACTCCTACGGGAGCCGAACTTCATCCCCAACCTCAACTGCTGGAAGGCTTCGCCCGGACTCCCATGGGAGCCGGGCTCTGTCCTCGACTGCAGGAAGGCTTCGCCCGGACTCCTACGGGAGCCGAGCTCCGCCCACGACTTCACTTACAGGTAAACTCCATCCGGACTCCTATGGGAGCCAGACTTCATCCCTGACCTTGATTGCAAGTGGACTTCGACCGGACTCCTACGGGAGCCAGATCTCGTCTCCGACTCTAGCTACGGGCAGACTTAGTCCAGATTCCTACGGGAGCCAGACTTTGTCTCCAACCTCAACTACTGGAAGGCTTCGCCCAGACTCCCATGGGAGTCGGGCTCTGTCCTCGACCTCGACTGCGGGAAGGCTTCGCCTGGACTCCTACGGGAGCCGCGCTCCGCCCACGACTTCACTTACAGGTAAACTCCGTCCGGACTCCTACGGGAGCCGGACTTCATCCCTGACCTTGATTGCAGGTGGACTTCGATCGGATTCCTACGGGAGCCAGATCTCGTCTCCGACTCCAGCTACGGGCAGACTTAGTCCGAACTCCTACGGGAGCCGGACTTCGTCCCCAACCTCAACTGCGGGAAGGCTTCGCCCGGACTCCTACGGGAGCCGAGCTCCGCCCACGACTTCACTTACAGGTAAACTCCATCCGGACTCCTACGGGAGTCGGACTTCGTCCCTGACCTTGATTGCAGGTGGACTTCGATCGGACTCCTACGGAAGCCAGATCTCATCTCCGACTCTTGCTACAGGCAGACTTCGTCCGGACTCCTACGGGAGCCGGACTTCGTCCCCAACCTCAACTGCTGGAAGGCTTCGCCCGGACTCCCATGGGTGCCGGGCTCCATCCTCGACCTCGACTGCGAGAAGGCTTCGCCCGGACTCCTACGGGAGCCGAACTTTGCCCATGACCCCAATCACAGGTAGACTCTGTCCGAACTCCTACGGGAGCCAGACTTCGCACCTGACTTTAATTGCAGGTAGACTCCACCCGGGCTCCTACGGGAGCCGGACCTCATCCCCACAGCTTCAACTATAGGCAGACTTCGTCCAGACTCCTACGGGAGCCGGACTCCGAGCTCCTCTCAGACGGGTCGCTAGCCACCTCTTCCCGCCAGACACTCTAGCCGAACTTCGGCCGACAGGCCTAGGCCCACTGGTAGGCCGCAGCAACAGCCACGACCCTGCTCCACCTCCTGCAATAGATTTCATGCGGCTCCATCACTTCCTGGCAGGCCGCAGTGACGGCCACGACACTGCTCCACCTCCTGTGATGGATTTCGTGCGGCTCCATCACTCCCTAGCAGATCACCATAATGACCACGATTCTGCTCCACTCCCTGCTACGGATATCGCGCAATTCCTCCCACCTCTTGGCAAGTCGCGACAACGGATGCCGTTTCACTACCCGCAACAGACTCCACGTGGCACGTCCCGACGGTGGCCACGATCCCACTCCACTACTCTTCGCAACAAACTCCACCTGACCTTGGACAGCCCACTGCTAGACGGTTACGGATATCGCTATCAGTCTGCTGCCCCCTTTCACCTATAAAAGGGGGCCCCAGATACGTTATTCTCTAAGCTCTCATTTTTACCTAGAAACTCTGCTAAAATTTCTGTTCGAGCACTCCATTCTTGTTGAGGCAGAGAACTGACTTGAGCATCGGAGGGTCTTGTCGAAGCAACCCCACCTTCGGTTTAGACTTCTTTTGCAGGCCCCAGCGGCGACCGCGACTCCAGCTTCTCCGGTGCTAGTAGATTTTTGCACCAACAGTATCCAATACTCTCCTTGAAATAACTCACAAATCTGTATTTTTCTGATCTAGCATCTAGCTTATGTCCATCAATATTTTTCACATAAGCCAGACAACCCCAAATCTTAAGATGCTTAAGACTGGGTCTCTTCCCTTTTCATGTCTCATATGGAGTGCTAAAAATAGATTTAGAAGGCACTTTGTTTAAGACATACGCTATGGCCTCGAGAGCATATCCCCAAAAAGATATCGAAAGATTCGTGAAACACATCATAGATCGTACCATATCTAATAGAGTGCAATTCTTCTTTTTCATAATTTTATTTAATTGTGAAGTATAATAAGGTATCCATTGAGAGAGTATTCTATTTTATTTTAAATAATCGAGAAACTCACTAGACAAGTATTCTCCTCAATCAGATCAAAGAATTTTAATACTTTTATCAGTTTATTTCTCAACCATTCTTTAAATACTCTTTAAATTTGTCAAAGACTTCAAATTTATATTTTATTAAATACACATATCCAAACCTAGATCTATCATCCATAAATATGATGAAATAAGAGTATCCATCTCTAACTTGAGTCGATATTGGACTACATACATCAGTATGTACAAGGTCCAATATGTCACTAGTCTTTTTTTATATCTAGTAAATGGAGTCTTGATCATTTTTCTTATGAGATAAGATTCACAAGTTCTATATAATTCAAAATCATAAAGATCAAAAAATTTATCTTTGTACAACTTATTAATTCTTGACTCATTTATATGACCAAATCGACAATGCCAGAAGTATGTGACATTCGCATCCTCTCTCTTTCCTTTTTTATATTATCAATATGAAGTACATTATCATTAAATGAAAGAAATAAATGACCATTATCAATATAAGTATTTTTAAAATATTCGTTAGAAAAATATATAGAACACCTATTGTTCTTTGCTTTTATTTTAAAATCTTGTTCCAATAATAATGGTATAGAAATAATATTTCTAACGACATTAAGGATAAAATAACAGATCTTTAATTCTAAAATTTTGTCCGAAGGCAACTTTAAAACTCTAGTTCCTATAGCTTTGACTTAAATGGACTTTTCACTAGCACCAAATAGCTCGAAGTCACCTTAATTTAGACTCTTTATTTTCTGCGAACCCTGCAACGATTTGCAAAGGTGTGAACCACAGGTGGTATCCAATATCCAAGAATCTAAAAATAAAATACTTAATGATAAGTTAGTTTGTATCATATACAAACTTTTAGCAATATTTTTCAGTTTAACTGTTGCAAGGTATTCCTTGCAATTTCTCTTCCAGTAGCCCTTCTCACCACATTGATAGCAAGTACCTTTGGTGGAGACCTTCTTCGCCTTCTTCTTGAAGATGGCAGCCTTAAGGTTCATTTTTTTTTTGGAACTCTTCTTGCCTTTCTTCTTGTTGATCTTATCAACAAGAAGTACTGGAGCCTTTTGTTGGGATGCGTAGGTGATTTTATGTATGTATTTCAAAACTTTTATAAAAAAATTATAGTAGAAGACTATTAGATTAATCAAATTAATCTAACATGCATATGATCTAATCATCAAATCAATCTACTCTAGGATCTATGATATGTAATATTTGTTGAAAAATGTATCCCAAAAAGCCAATCATCAAGCTGTTGATGATTGAGCAACCAAGTATTATAATTAATTTGTTAATAAATAAAATATATTTGGTATTTTCATCATAAGCTTTCATCTTCTAATGAACTCCATTGTTATGATGAAGTCCGTAGGACTATTTAGATTCGATAAAGAGAGGATTTATCGATTAGTCCTTAAAACAGTTCACGACCAAATGATAGGCTGTTAATAAGGACGACAGCTTCTATCGAGCATAGGTCGCTGTAGGCCATATGGGTTAGTTATCCTCTTAACCAAAGAGTGTAGAGACACTGGTATGGCATACAGGTAAGATATACTGATATATTATCATTGAACATGACCAACTCTAGAGTATTCTGCTATCGAGAATGTCTCTGATGGGATATAGGTATAAGTGTCCCTTAGACCTGAGATCGCCTCAGTGACTTGCAAGCAACTCACTGTGCTTTGGTACTGGACTAACTGAATTTTTAATTCAGGGATGGAAGGCTTTTGGGCACAATCAAGTACTTGTGAAGTTAGAGTGTGATCGAGATGGGATTGCCCACTCCAAGAGTTGGAGAAGAATGAGTCACTGTATTTCAATTTAGCAAAACTTTGGCCAGGGTAATCCATCAGATGGATTTGATATTTTGAAATACAATGTAGACAACCTGATCAGAGTTGACAGTTGAACTCTGGGGTGTCCTATGATCATTTTGGTCAAGAGAATGAATTATATGAAAACTATATCCGCATGGGTTCTAAGGATGTTATTCTACTCATTCGACCTATCCGATCGTCGGGTACCATTGCTAGATGGTCACTTCGATTGGTATAAAAATTTATTCCTATACTACTAGCTTAGGTTCAGACCTATGAGGTCATACACATTAGAGTTTATGATCCAATCGGATGGTTGATCAACGATTAAGAATCATTCTAGGGTTAAATGATCAATACGATTGATATTTAATCCAGTGCAAGTGGTGCAGGAAGATCGATTAGCAATTCGATTACTAATTGGCTTAATTTGATTAAGCCAATGGGCTGAGATTAAGTCTAATTAAATATAATTTAATTAGATTTAGTTTGGGCTTGATTGGATCAAGTCCAATTGGTTTATTGGATAAGCCAAGTGCAAGAAAAAATTAGTCCTAGTTCAACTAGGACTTGGGTCAATCTAATTTCTAATTTGATTAGAAAACTAAATCAGATTTAAATCTAATTTAATCTGATTAAATTAGGTTCTTAATTGGGTTAAGACCTATTTTAATTGGGTTGATCTAATTTTGGTTTGATTTGGTTTGAGAAACCAAATTAAAATAAGTCATAAGATAGAATCCTAGTAAGACTAAGATTCCACCTTGCGCCACATAAGCCTTCCCCATGTCCTCTCTCTCATTCAACACCAATCTCCTCTTATTTTATGCAAAAAAAGCCCTCTCCCAGGTCTCTCCCACGTTCACAAAAGATTTTCTCTCTTCTTTCTTACATGGAAGGTGGTTTGGATCAAATCAAAGAGGAATAAGTTTGGATTTCGAATTCTATGAGATAGAATTTTAGAAATCCAAAACTCTTTCAATTTTGCATTGAATTTATCCAATTTTTTTTGGAATTTTTATAGATTTTAGGATACATATTGTGCACCTTTTGCTGGTGATCCATGCATGAAAATAAGGAGGAGGTGCTCAAGAGTTGGGCGCCCCTTATCTTGCCATGTTTGGATAAGCCTTGACTAGGTATTTGACCTAGACAAGGACTCTATCATATCTCTCTGTATAAAATGAGTTTCTTCATGAAATTTTTGTAGAAGATAGAGATTTGAGAGATATTTGGGTCATCCAAAAATTAAAGAGAAAGACCTTTGGGTCATGGAGATATAATAGACACAAGATAGAGTGTCTAGAGAGAGAAACGAGAAGAAGAAGAGGGTCTTCTTCTAGGGTTGTTTGTTTTCATATCTTTCCTCCCTCCATCTTGAGTTTCCTGAGAGTGTCTCAAATTTGAAACTCCTCCTCCTACTTTTCATCTTTGGAAGAGTCCAAATCAAAAAGAAGGAGGCACCTGATCAACCATCAAAGAAGGATCAGCGCAGTACTAGCATACTGTGCTGATTTCCTGAAGCAGGACTTCTGATCGAGATTCATGGGCTCATGTGGATGACTCCTAGAGGCCGGATGCATGTGCGGCTTGCAACATCATCCTCAAGCCTGGATCAGTCAGGTTAGAACGTCTAACTTGCAAGGTAATAGATCTGATCTATTGTTTAATATATACATTAGATGTAGTATAGAAATATGTTGATATGATCAACATGTAGTTCATGCTGTATATATATATTTTAATTTTTGATTTAATACTATGTAGTAATCATGTAATAGGATCTTAGATCTAGGGATTCTCTAGTTTTAAAAAATAAATTTTGATTTATTTTAGTCTTCCGTTGTATGATCTTGAAAATATTTCAAGATCTAACCATGAAACCCTAGATCTGGTTCCTACAATTGGTATCAGAGCCTAGATTCTTTATTACATGATTATTTATACATGCTTAGATTATTTTTTAGATTAGATCTAATTTATAATCTAATTATTAAATCTAAAATTAAAATTTTAGATCAATCACGAACTGCAAGGTTGTCCTGTTGTAAGGTTTACCTCTTACAGTGCAAAGATTGTCCTAGTTTGTGTAGATCTATCTTTAATCATAAATTTGTTAGATATGATCTAGATTAAATTTATGATTTATTAGATTTAAAAGATATTTAAATCTGAAATAAAATCTCTTTGTTAATAATTTTTGTACAAATAAATTGTTTAAAGTTGAAATTATTTCAATTACATGAACCTGTTTAGATTAGATCTAAAGTAGTTTCATATTTATTTCACTTGTACCTTGATTATGAATCAAACATGCAATATGGTTGGTAGAATCATATTGTAAAATTATTTTATAAATATAAAAATTATTTTTTGAAAAGCCGAACCCAACCCTCATCCCAAAATTTAATTAAGAATTAAGAAGTTGTTTGATTAGGTTCTAGGATTGTGAATTGAAGAACCTAAGACACAAACCATAACACATTGGGTTAATGGGTTAGTGGGAATTAGGTCCATTAATTGGGTTAGACCTATGGTTAGATTAAAGATGGACTTAATTAGAGAATTGACTAAATCTAATCAATTGTTGTCTTAGATTAGGTCAATGATTCTCTAGATCAATTACAATAGTTGTAGTTGGTCAAGTCCATATTTTTAACGAGAACCAAATGGACTTGATTCTTGGCTAAGAGGTCTAGCACGATGTTGCCCAGCTATGCAATCCAAGAGGGGGGGGGGTGAATTGGATTTCTAAAAATTTTAAGCTTAACTTATGACTTATAAAAAATATTTGGCAATAGCTAAATGAATATGGAGAGTTAAATTAATTCAGGACTAATGGCTAAAAGCAAGAATGCAAGAAAATAATGAAGAGTTAAAAGGGAAGCAAATATGCACACCACAAACAAAAGGATTTATAGTGATTCGGTGCCAACCTTGCACCTACATCCACTCCCCAAGATCCTACTTGGGAATTCCAATCCACTAATCTTGTATTCAACCCGAATACAAACATCGAAAACTCCGACTCTAGCTATTCCAAGCTAGACCACTTGTTTTCCGGATACAAGCCAACCCAATACACTCCGATTCTAAGTTCGGATCAACCTTCCCTTGTTTTGGAACCCCTCCAAAACAAAAACAATCACTCAAACTGAGTAAAATAGTTTATAGCACAAACAAGTACAGAGAAAGCTCCTTTAATGAGCGAATATAAATTTAAATATACTTTACTCAAGAGAAGAAGACCCTTTTCAGACTTCCTCAAAGTGGTTGGAGACTTGAATGTGCACTTGAGGAGTTGGTGAGCTTGGTTTAAAGGCTTCTTCAAAGCTTTGAATGAACTCTTGATTAGGACTGAAAAGTTGGCTTGAAAAATCCTTTTTCAAAATCTCTCTTTTGAATGCTCTTGAATGCTCTCTTGAATGCTTTTCTTAACTCTTCCAAAACTTCTTTTGTTTCCCACCTTTTGGATCCTTTTATAGCTTTAAGAAATAGAGAAAAATATTCTAGACTGAAAAAGAGCTGTTAGACCGTATTAAATAAGCATTAAAAGTACTTAAAATGGGTTAAAAACTAGCCGTTATGGAGAAATCCCGTCACAGGGGTCGACTCATGGGTCGACTCATGCCTGGGGGTCGACTCATGAGTCGACCTCTGTGGAAAAATATCACAGAAGAGAACAGGATTCATTGTTCTGTAAAACTGGCAAAAAGACCCGCAGAGGTCGACTCATGAGTCAACTTATGCCTTGGGGGTTGACTCATGGGTCGACTCACAGGATTTGCCAAGTCTGTGCCGGTCAGGAAATTCAGCGTGCCAGTCATCTCATGTGCCATGAGTCGACTCATGAGTTTCAATCATGCATATCTTTCAACATACAAGTCCAAAATTAATAAAATTTTCATCATTGGATCACAAATCTTTTGTTCTATCATTTGATATCATCAAATCAGGGTTTTGGTAAAATTACTATTTTGCCCTTGAGGAGCAAAAAAGGCTTTTTCAAGTGAGAAATATTAGTACCCCTTTAACTGCTTTGTAATCATCAAAATCAATCTAGGGAACAATAATCTCCCCCTTTTTGATGATGACAAAACATTTGAACAAAAGCATTTATGAATCAATGAGCATAAATTTTCAAAGGAATGAAATGCATTGTAGGTAGTTTTGAAGATAAAAAAAAAATTTACTACCAACTAATAAATCCATTTGCTTGAAAAGAAGATTGATTCCTTTGGAATGTGAAACATGTGCTCATTAGCATAAGTAACTTGCCCATTGCTTAATGATTTAAAAATTTGCTCATTTGATTATGTGATTTAGGTGTTAGAGAGAAAATTTGTTTTTGTTATCAGAGCAAGTTGTATCTTGAAAAATTTGCTCATTCTTATTTGATTATTTAGTTTTAGTATCAGAGCAAGTTTAATAATTACGTGTACCAATGCATGTCTAAGAATTGATTGTTCAGTATATCAGAGCATGTTAAATTTTAAGATGTATCAGAGCAAGTCTAATTTTAAAGCATATCAGAGCATGTCTAAGAAGTAATTTTAAAGATTGCTCATTTGCATTGTACTTAGCAATTTACTCATTATATTTGTAAGTCATTTAATAATTTTGCTTTTGATATTGTTCTTTAATTTCTCCCCAATTCATTCATTTTATTTTCAAGTCTTTTAATAATTTATAATTTTGCTTTTAATAACTTATAATTTTGCTTTTGATATGTTTCTTTTTCTTTAATTTCTCCCCCTTTTTGACATCATCAAACATTGTTAGCTCCCCCTCTTTCTCTGAATACGTTGTCTCTTTAGTGTTTCTTCAAACTTCTTGTGCTAATCCTTAATGTTTGCTCCCCCTGAATACAGCAATCATTAACCAAAATATGCCATAGATAACCATAGATATGAATTATTAACAAAGAGAAGACATATAATCAAGAGATGATTGACATCATAACAAAGAATAGATATATAATTAAAAGATAATTGATACCATAGTTGTTTCAATACATATTCCATAAAAGTCAACCAGTTAATATCATTACATGACCCAAAAGATAGATCCTAGAAAGAACAACACTTAGGATCTAGTAAAGCTCATGACTAGATGGATCGGAGTCATCAGAGATAGGGTGAGGAGATGATGGATCTCGACCAAGAGCACGTCCTCTACTCCGTCTGCCTCTGCCACGAGTGGAGGTGCTGGCACGAGCAGGTGAGCGAGATGAACTAGGAGGCTGAGAATGTTGAGAGGCCAAAGACTGGACTGAAAGAGTGAGTCTAATGGAATCAAGAAAGTTCAGTGCTCTCAAAACAGACTGAAGCAGAGCAGTGAACTGAGTAGATGCATGCTCACTCGAGCCTCTGATCTCTCTTCTCAATAACTCATAACCACCCTCCAATGCACCTCTGAGCCTGCCAGCCTCTGCAGTAAGGTCTGTGACCTCAATAGTGCTCTCCTGTGACTGAGGATGGGCCAAAGCTAAGACTTGCCCCTGCAAGTCAAGAACTCTCCCAGTCAGTCTCAAAATGCTGTCCTCGAGCTGCTGAATCCGAATAGACTGATCTGAGATCAACTGAAATATAGTGAAGATATGGGGGATCAAGGTCTGATCAAATGAATCTAATGATGTGGATCCCGGTGCAAATGTAGAAGTGCTCCACTGACGAGAAAGCAAGGAAGCCACACGTTGAGAAATCTACTCGATCTGATCATCAGCCAATCTGTACTCTGGAGGAGGTGCTCTGCTGTCTGGCTGCTGAACTAGTGTGTACCTCCTGGCAGAATCTGAAGGGCCAACCTCTGGATCTGAAACAAACTGGATATCTGGAGATGCTGCCCTGAAGTCATGGAGAGGAGATGAGGGACCTTCTTCCTCAGCTCTGTCTTCTACTCTGTCCTCAGCTCTCTCCTCAGAACCCTTGATCCAACCACCATCAATTTTAGTAAATCCCATGCGGTGCAGAGTGTGTTGGTTGATGGTGTCTGCGTGAGAAAGCTTAGCAGATGCCTCCCCCTCAAAACTGACTCCAAACCTCCTGAAAACTAGTGTGAGAGCCATACCAAAAGGCAGATGTGCCTTGGATCTGTTCAGTGTCTCTCTCATGGCCTCAATCATTAAAGCAGGGAGGTTTAATGGGGTTTGAGTGATCACATGAAATATTATACAAATATCTCGGCCAGAAAGAAGGTCATGCCTACCACTCCTTGGGAAGAAAAGCTTTGTCACTAATTGATGTAAGATTCTCATTTCAATTGACAAAATTTTGGCTTCCAGTTTATTCAAACTTTCCGAGTAGGTTTCTCCTAGAATTACATTGATCCCCTCTTCCTTCACTGGGAGTTCCATGTAAGAATATCCCTCACAGGGCAAATATAGTATCTCTCCCAAAATAATAGGATCCAGACAGATATCAACTCCCTTAACTGTAGAAGTTACTGTTCCATTGCCATAATGCAGATTTCGATAAAATTCTCTAACCAAGTCTACAAAAGTAACTTCCTTGAGAGAGCAGTAAAAACTCCAACCCTGATTTTTTATCTTTGTCCCAAAGGAGAAACCTTCTTTTTCAAAGAATCTAAAATCCACATTCTTGTTGGTTTCAACCTTCCTATCAGATAGAGGGATTTTGCTAGGGCTAAGGGGAGACTGAGAGGGACCTTGAGCAGACACTGAAGCCGGAATGGGAGCAGTGGAGGACTGAGCAGCTTGCCTTTTTCTGCGGATGCTTTCTTCCAGCTCACGGACCGATTTTCTTCTTTGAGGGAGCTTCATCTTTGGGGCCATTCTTACCACAAGAGCAGGCAGGGAGACTCGGAGGATCAAATGGATGAGTAGAAGGAGGGTTACAAGAGAATGGAAAGAGATTTTGACGGAGAGAAGAGACGGTTTTGAGAAGAACGGTGGAGGCTAGGGCACGCTCCAACCGCTTCAATCAAGGGAGAGAGATGCGAAAAGCTCTTTTCCCAGGCGGTGATTTGAGGTGGAGAGGAGAAGGGAGAATGTTCTTGGGTCAAATCCCTGGTTTTGAAGAGAAAGAAGATGAGGATGACGGGTCTTGGAGGGAGGAAGACGAAGAGAATAGAGGGTCGGCTCATGAACAGGTTTTAAGACAAAATGGAATGAGCCCGTGGGATGTTGGCCGAAAATTACAAGTTTGCCAATGGGTCGACCCTAGGGGGTCGACTCATGAATCATAAAAATTCAAAAAAAATATGAATAAATTTCGAAAAAATTTAGAATTTTGGGAGTAGGAATTTTGCTCAATGACAGGTTGTGAGAATGATAATCTTGAGCTTTTAGGACCAAGAGAGATGATGAAAATTGATCTCAAATCGATTCCTTGGAAATGGAGAAACACTTAGGCATAAGGATCAAGAATTCCTAGATTTCTCCTGATTTCACAGAATCTATCCTCGCTAAGGGCCTTTGTAAAGATATCAGCTAATTGATTTTCAGTGCAAATATATTCAAGAGTTATATCTTTGTTTTGAATATGTTCTCTTATAAAATGATGTCTTATTTCAATATGCTTAGACCTTGAATGTTGAATTAGATTTTTAGTTAGATTTATGGTACTTGTGTTATCGCATCTTATGGGTGTTTCATTAAGTTTGATTCCAAAGTCTTCGAGTTGTTGCTTAATCCACAAGATTTGAGCACAACAACTTTCGGCTGTAATGTATTCGGCCTCAGCTGTAGACAGTGCTACCGAATTTTATTTCTTGCTAAACCAGGAGATTAGGTTAACTCCAAGAAATTGGCAAGTTCCACTTGTGCTTTTTCTATCTAATCTACATCCAGCAAAATCAGCATCTGAATATCCTAATAAATCAATTAGTGAGTTCTTAGAGTACCATAACCCTAGAGTTTGAGTACCATTCAAGTATCTAAGGATTCTTTTAACAGCATTCAAATGAGATTCTTTAGGATTAGATTGAAATCTAGCACACAAACAGACACTAAACATGATATCAGGCCTACTTGCAGTTAAATATAATAGAGAGCCAATCATACCTCTATAGTATTTTAAGTCTACACATTTACCTTCTTCATCCTTATCAAGCTTACATGAGGGGCTCATGGGTGTGCCAATTGCTTTGGAGTTCTCCATTCTAAATCTTTTGAGTAATTCCTTGGTGTACTTGCTTTGGGTGATGGAGATTCCTTCTTTTGTTTGTTTGATTTGGAGTCCGAGGAAGAAAGTGTGTTCTCCCATCATGCTCATTTCAAACTCCCCCTGCATGAGCTTAGCAAAGTCTTGACAAAGAGATTCATTAGTAGACCCAAAAATTATGTCATCAACATAAATTTGTATTACTAACATATCATTTTGATTTCTTTTAATAAAGAGGGTTGTGTCTACATTACCTCTTGAAAAACCATTATTTAGTAAAAATTTGCTTAGCCTATCATACCAAGCCCTAGGTACTTGTTTTAATCCATATAAAGCTTTATTTAATTTAAAAACATGATTAGAAAAAGCATGATTTTCAAATCCCGGGGGTTGTTCTACATAGACTTCTTCAGCAATATATCCATTTAAAAATGCACTTTTGACATCCATTTGAAATAATTTGAATTTCATAAAGCAAGCATATGCAAGTAGAAGTCTAATGGCTTCTAATCTAGCAACAGATGCAAAGGTCTCATCAAAATCAATTCCTTCTTCTTGATTATAACCTTTAGCAACAAATCTTGCTTTATTTCTTATTACATTATCATGTTCATCTAATTTATTCCTAAAGACCCATTTTGTGCCAATTATTGAATAATTTTTAGGTCTTGATACTAAAGTCCATACATTATTTCTTTCAAATTGATTAAGTTCCTCTTGCATTGCATTAATCCAATTATGATCATTTTCAGCTTCTTCAATAGTTTTTGGTTCAAGATGAGATACAAAAGCACAATGATTAAATACATCTCTAAGTGAAGAACAAGTTTTTATCCCATGCATAGGATCACCAATAATTAACTCCTTAGGGTGATTGTGAACATACCTCCATTCTTTGGGTAAGTCATTTGTACCTTGAGGTTGTTCTTGAATTTCTTCACCTCTCTCATCCTGTTTGTCTTCTTGTTCCTCGTCCTCTTGAGTTGTTGAATCTTTCAGAGTGATCTTCTTCATTTCTTCTATTAGAGGATCTGCATCATCAACACCCTCATTCTTCTTTGAAGGAAGATCGTTAGATTCATCAAAAACAACATGTATGGACTCCTCTACTACTAAAGTTCTTTTGTTAAAAACTCTAAAAGCTTTACTAGTGAAGGAGTAACCAAGAAAGATTGCTTCATCTGATTTTGCATCAAATTTATCAAGTCTTTCTTTACCATTATTTAACATAAAACATCGGCAACCAAAAATATGAAAATAAGCAATATTAGGTTTTCTTTCTTTCCAAAGCTCATAGGGGGTTTTCTTTAAAATTTGTCTAATCAAAGCACGATTTAAAATGTAATATGCTGTATTGATAGCTTCCGCCCAAAAATATCTTGGAAGGTTGCTTTCACAAAGCATGGTACGGGCCATTTCTTCTAAGGTTCTGTTTTTTCTTTCTACTACCCCATTTTGTTGGGGAGTCCTAGGAGCAGAGAAGTTATGGCCAATTTCCTTTTCATCACAAAAGTTTTCAAAGTCTTGATTTTCAAATTCAGTTCCATGATCGCTTCGAATATTTTGAATTGAAAATCTTTTCTCATTAATGATTTTTCAGTAAAATTTAGTGAAAACATGAAAAGTTTCATCTTTGTATGCTAAAAAGAAAACCCAAGTAAAACGAGAGTAATCATCTATAATTACGAAACCATATCTTTTTCCTCCTAGACTAGTGGTTCTAGTTGGTCCAAATAAGTCCATATGCAAAAGCTCTAAAGGTCTAGAAGTTGAAACAATATTTTTGGATTTAAATGAAACTCTTGTTTGTTTACCTAATTGGCATGCATCACAAATTCTATCCTTTTCAAAATTCAGTTTTGGCAAACCAAGAACTAATTCTTTCTTAATTAATTTTGAAAGAGAATGCATGCTAATGTGTGCAAGTCTGCGATGCCAAAGCCAACTTGTCTCATTAATTTTAGCATTTAAGGATACTAGGCATTGCATGTTTATTTTGGCTAAATCATTTAAATCTACCATATAAACATTACTATGTCTATGTCCAATAAATTTAATGCCATCATTAACAGGACTAGTTACAATGCACACAGACGATTCAAAAACAACTTTATATCCTTTATCACAAAATTGACTAATACTTAGTAAATTATGCTTTAAACCATCTACTAACAAAATATTTTCAATGTATTTGGAGGGAGTGATACCAATGTTACCTATACCGATGATCTTTCCTTTGCCATTGTCTCCAAAGGTGACCATCCCTCCATCCCTAGCATCAAGCGTGATGAATTGTGATTCATCACCAGTCATGTATCTCGAGCATCCACTGTCAAGATACCATTTCCTATTCCTCCTTGGGATGCTAGACACACCTGCAAGCAAAAGTCAAGTTTTTGTTTTAGGTACCCAAGCTATCTTGGGTCCTTTTTGGTTAGTCATAATGGTTCCTTTTGGAACCCATATTTTTTTTATAGTTGATTTTGCAGATTTGTTAGTGAAGCAAGTGTATGATTTATGTCCTACTATACCATATTTGAAACAAGTAATATTGGTAGACTTGTTACTTAAAGAGTTTATATAAATATTTTTCAGATATTTTGGTTTCTTCAAGGGGTTATAGCCAAGTCCAGCCTTATCATACACGGCTTTTTGATTATCAAGAATCATATTGAGTTTATTTGAACTCAAAGTAAACTTTTCTACTATTGGTTTTAGCTTGGTGATTTCATTCTTTAAGCTTTGATTTTCTTGAAGCAGGATGGATTTTTCAATTGAAATATTTTTAGTTTGTTTCAATAAAGATTGATTTTTCAATTTTAGTTCTTTGTTCTTCATCCCTAGTTTCTTTAATTCATCAACCAAATCATAGAATGCTTCATGTAATTCTTCAAATGTAAAGTCACTAGGGGTTTCTGAAATTACCTCATTCTCGTGTGCCATAAGGCACAGGTTGGCTTGTTCGGTTGAGGTTTCCTCATCGGAGCTTGAGTCATCACTCGCACTCCATGTGGCCATCATGGCCTTCTTCTTGAACTTCTTGGGACCTTTCTTCAGTTGTGGGCATTCGGATTTGAAGTGTCCCGGCTTCTTGCACTCGTAGCAGATAAGGGGTTGGTCTTTCTCTTTTTCTTTGCTTTGTTCTCCTTTTGTGAATGGCCTCTTCCTCATCCCCTGTTTCTTTTTTCTCAAAAATTTCTTAAATCTTCGGGTGATGAGTGCCATCTCTTCATCCTGTTCTTCATCTTCAGTGTCATCAGTTTCTTCATCTGGTGGAGCTGTGGATTTGAGGGCAATGGTTCTTTTTTTTTTTGACTTCTTCCTCTTGATGTTGCTTCATGCTTAGCTCATGAGTCATCAAAGATCCAAGAAGCTCTTCTAGAGGTAGAGTGTTCAAGTCCTTGACTTCTTAGATGGCAGTCACTTTGGCTTCCCAAGTTCTTGGCAAGGACCTGAGAATATTTCTTACAAGCTCACTGTTAGTATAGGACTTACCAAGACTCTTTAAACCATTAATGATATCAGTAAAGCGAGTAAACATTACAGTTATGGACTCATCATGCTCTATTTTAAATAATTCATATTTATGCACAAGCATGTTTATTTTAGACTCTTTTACTTGATTGGTTCCCTCATGGGTTACTTCTAACCTATCCCATATTTCTTTAGCAGATGAGCAAGTAGAAATGCGATTAAATTCGTTTGCATCAAGAGCACAGTAAAGAACATTCATTGCTTTAGCATTTAATTGGGCCATCTTCTTATCAACCTCATCCCATTCTTTCTCGGGTTTGGTTGATTCCTCACCATCTATAATTTTAGTGGGTGTGTGAGGACCGTTCACTATGATACTCCACATATCATAGTCGAGTGCTTGTATGAATATTTTCATCCGAGCTTTCCAATAGGTGTAATTAGACCCATTGAAAAGTGGAGGTCGGTTGGTGGATTGCCCCTCGGCAAGAGAAGTGCCGACGTGGGTTGCCATAGATCTTTAGCTCTTTGATTGTTTAGATCAAAGAAGGGCTAGAGCACCGGGCTCTGATACCACTTGTTGCCCAGCTATGCAACCCAAGAGGGGGGGGTGAATTGGGTTTCTAAAAATTTTAAGCTTAACTTATGACTTATGAAAAATATTTGGCAATAACTAAATGAATATGGAGAGTTAAATTAATTCAGGACTAATGGCTAAAAGCAAGAATGCAAGAAAATAATGAAGAGTTAAAAGGGAAGCAAATATGCACACCACAAACAAAAGGATTTATAGTGGTTCGGTGCCAACCTTGCACCTACATCCACTCCCCAAGCTCCTACTTGGGAATTCCAATCCACTAATCTTGTATTCAACCCGAATACAAACATCGAAAACTCCGACTCTAGCTATTCCAAGCTAGACCACTTATTTTCCGGGTACAAGCCAACCCAATACACTCCGATTCTAGGTTTGGATCAACCTTCCCTTATTTTGGAACCCCTCCAAAACAAAAACAATCACTCAAACTGAGTAAAATAGTTTATAGCACAAACAAGTACAGAGAAAGCTCCTTTAATGAGCGAATATAAATTTAAATACACTTTACTCAAGAGAAGAAGACCCTTTTCGGATTTCCTCAAAGTGGTTGGAGACTTGAATGTGCACTTGAGGAGTTGGTGAGCTTGGTTTAAAGGCTTCTTCAAAGTTTGAATGAACTCTTGATTAGGGCTGAAAAGTTGGCTTGAAAAACCCTTTTTCAAAATCTCTCTTTTGAATGCTCTTGAATGCTCTCTTGAATGCTCTTCTTAACTCTTCCAAAACTTCTTTTGTTTCCCACCTTTTGGATCCTTTTATAGCTTTAAAAAATAGAGGAAAACATTCTAGGCTGAAAAAGAGCCGTTAGACCACATTAAATGAGCATTAAAAGCATTTAAAATAGGTTAAAAACTAGCCGTTGCGGAGAAATCTCATCACAGGGGTCGACTCATGGGTCGACTCATGCCTGGGGGTCGACTCATGGGTCGACCTCTGTGGAAAAATGTCACAGAAGAGAACAGGATTCATTGTTCTGTAAAACTGGCAAAAAGACCCGCAGAGGTCGACTCATGAGTCGACTCATGCCTTGGGAGTCGACTCATGGGTCGACTCACAGGATTTGCCAAGTCTATACCGGCCAGGAAATTCAGCGTGCCAGTCATCTCATGTGCCATGAGTCGACTCATGGGTCGACTCATGAGTTTCAATCATGCATATCTTTCAACATACAAGTCCAAAATTAATAAAATTTTCACCATTGGATCACAAATCTTTTGTTCTATCATTTGATATCATCAAATCAGGATTTTGATAAAATTACTATTTTGCCCTTGAGGAGCAAAAAAGGCTTTTTCAAGTGAGAAATATTAGTACCCCTTTAACTGCTTTGTAATCATCAAAATCAATCTAGGGAACAACACACGAACTGTTAGGTTGATCTAATCAAAACTAATTAAACCAGTTGGGGTCTAAGGTAAACCAGACCGGTGGTTTATAATTAGGAGCCCGCTTACCTGGCCATTTCTGATGGTGTCTAAGGCAAGCTTTGACAGACCCTCCCACTGATTGAACTTACCTGGCCTCTTGGTGAAATTATATTTTGATCGGATCACTTGACTATTCGAGCTGACCCATGTCAGCTATGTAAATCAGTGTGACTGATTTAGGTGCTCCTAGACCAGCCCTTTTAATGGTCTCCCTTAAGCTGACTTGATGAAGCCAGTGGGAGGATCATGATAAGCTGGTTCATCTGACCTCATCCTCTAAATTATTTAAATCCTCTAAAATTATTAGGTCCTTAAAATAACAAAGTTATGGAGATAACTGAGTCATAGCCTCCCATTAAGGTGTTTGATAATGAGTTCATTAACTCAATAATCATTGCAGACCCAAAGGCCTGGTGCTTGTTGACTAATGGAATTATCACTCATCATATGATGACTTGAAAGTATCTCTCTAATGGTGGTTAGGTGAGCCAACCAAAGTTGGGCTTAATCATTCGTTGGTTAGATACACCAAGTATGATCATGTTAATGGTTGGACCTAATCGGATCCTTACAGTGGAGGCCAAAGCCTACTGATTAGGTTTTTGGGGCAAAATTAAAATTACTAAAAATTATTTAAAGAAATAATTTGTTATGAATCTACCCTTAGATGTACATGGGTTGGCCAACCAAAGTTGGGCTTGTGTGCAGTCTAAGTGGATTCTAGTACCCACTAAAAAATTAGGATAATTCCTCGAATTGGAGGTAGAGGCTACTAATTCGAATAAAATAGTGGGAGAAATCTTTTGATTAAAGTCCAAATCTTTAGGTTTAATGAATTAATTACTAATTAGGTTATGGTTTTTTTTTGTGCAGATATGGCCACTTTCCTATCGCTCCGATCATTGTTGGACAATGATAAGTTGGTGGGACTCAACTTCGATAGCTGGTATCGAAAGTTGAAGATAGTCCTGGAGCATGAACGGATCCTATATATGATAATAGATCCTGCACCTGAAGAGCCAGCTGTCAATGCACATGGAACAGTCAGAGACACTTACCAGAAGTGGCTTGGTGATCGGACCACGGTGCGCTGTATCATGCTGGCTGCCATGAGCGACGAGTTCAGTCACAGATTTGAGACGGCTCAGCCAAAGGACATGCTTCAAGTGTTGGAGGATGCCTTTGGCACACCCGATGATGTGGAGAGGAACAAGACTAGTTGTGCCA
>NC_026005.2:40233110-40309675 GCF_000442705.2 Elaeis guineensis
TCTTCAACGCCAAAATGTGGGATGGTGCCTCTGTCACTGATCATGTATTGTACATGATCGAGCTGATGGAACGATTGAGCAAGCTCGACTTTCTCTTGCATGAGCAGCTTGGGAAAAATGCAATACTGAACTCGCTGCCCAAGTCTTATCTTCCATTCCTCACTCATTATAGAATGACAAAGCCTGAAGTAAACTACCATGGATTACTGAGGTTGCTTCAGAACTTTGAGAAAGATCACCAACACCATAAGGAGTCGGTGAACTTAGTGGGAGGATCGTCTTTTGGTTTTCGACCCTTTAAGAAAGGGAAGAAGAACAAGAAGAAGAAAGTGAAGAAGGTGCAAGTTCAGGCTGGGACATCTGTGCAGGGTCAGATCAAAAAGATCAAACCCGATAAGAGTCAAGCTGAATGCTTCTTTTGCAAGAAGCGGGGGCACTGGAAGAGGAACTGTCCCTAGTACATTGCCTCCCTGGATCCGAACAGGCAGAAAATGCAGCAAGTTATTACTGGACAAGATATTTATATGATAACCCCTTGCAATTTCTCTATTTGTGATATAACTAACTGGGTATTGGATACCGGTAGCCCTTACCATATTTGCAATTCATTGCAGGGGTTGCAGGTCAGTAGGAGATTCGAGCAAGGCGAGAGGTTCCTGAATGTTGGAGATGAAAGACCAGTTCCAGTTCTAACATTAGAAATCTTGAAACTTGTATTTGAATCCCATATCGTTGTTCTTAATGATTGTCATTTCTATCCCAGTTTCTTTTTAGATGTCATTTCTGTAGGCCATCTGGCCAAAAATGATTATAAAATTTCAATAAAGAAATAAATTTATAATATCATTAAGAATGGTGTTACTATTTTTTGTGGACATTTGAACAATGATGTGTATATGTTATCACAACCTGTTAATGTAGTCTATTCAACTGGCAAGCACCCTAGATTAGATAGTGTGTCAGATATCTACTTATGGCACTGTAGGCTAGGTCATATAAATAAGAACAGAATAAATAGGTTGACTCAAGAGGAAATCCTCGAAGTCAGTGATTGTGAATCACTTCCAACCTGTGAGTCCTGTCTTCTTGGTAAAATGACCAAGTCACCTTTTACTGGAAAAGGTGAGAGAGCTACTGAGCTCTTGGGCCTAGTACATATTGATGTATGCGGGCTCATGAGCACCAGTGCTAGAGGTGGATATTTCTACTTCATAACTTTCACGGATGACCTATCCCGATATGGATATGTCTATCTGATGAAACATAAGTCAGATTTATTTGAAATGTTCAAACGATTCCGAAGTGAAGTAGAAAAATAAACTGAGAAGAGTATTAAAACTCTTTGATTTGATCGAGGAGAAGAATACCTTTCTAGTGAGTTTCTCACATATCTAGGAGAGAATGGAATTCTCTCCCAATGGACTCCTCCAGGAGCACCATAGCATAATGGTGTGTCTGAAAGGAGGAATCGGACTCTGTTAGACATGGTCCGATCCATGATGGATTTTGCTAGCTTGCCGATATCCTTCTGGGGATATGCACTCGAATCGGCCTGTTATCTGTTAAATAGGATTCCAAGTAAGTCTGTAATTAAGACTCCATATGAGATATGGACAGGACGTAAGCCAGCACTTTCACACCTTAGGGTCTGGGGGTGCCCGACCTATGTTAAATAATTAGTCACAAATAAATTTGGACCTAGGTCTGACAAATGCTCATTCATAGGGTACCCCAAAGAGATAAAAGGATATTTTTTCTACCATGCTGATGAATAAAAGGTGTTCGTCAGCCTTAAGGCAATTTTTTTAGAAAAAGAGTTTCTTGGTGAAGGAACCGTTGCCTCTAAGGTTGAACTTGATGAAGTTCAACAGGTAGAAGGACCGACACCAATAGCTGAACCTGAGTCGGATATGATTAGATCAGATCCGGAGCCCAATATACCTGCACCATTAAGGCAATCCGGTAGAGTACTACGTCAGCTGGACAAATACTACGGTTTCTTGGTCCGGAACGGTGATCCCATCGAACTTGATGAGAATAATGAGGATTCGATCACCTATATGGATGCAATGCAGAGACCTGATTCTGAGAAATGGCTTGAAGCCATGAAATCCGAAATGGAGTCCATGAAGGTCAACAATGTATGGACATTGGTTGACCCACCTGAAGGGGTTAAACCCATTGGGTGTAAATGGGTCTTCAAAAGGAAGAGGGGCATAGACGGAAAGGTGGAGACCTATAAAACCCGTCTGGTCGCCAAGGGGTATCGTCAACATTATGGTATTGACTATGACGAGATATTTTTCCCTGTGGCAATGCTCAAATCTATTCGGATAATGCTTGCAATAGCTGCCCATCTGGATTATGAGATCTGACAGATGGATGTAAAGACAGCTTTCCTGAATGGAGAGCTGACCGAAGAGGTGTATATGATACAACCTGAGGGGTTTACATCCACAGATGAGTCCAAGGTGTGCAAGCTTCAGAGATCCATTTATGGATTGAAGCAAGCTTCTTGGAGTTGGAACATGCATTTTGATAAGGTGATCAAAATGCATGGCTTCATTAAGAATGGAGAAGAGCTCTACATCTATAAATGGACAAAAGGTCAAGTTGTGGTATTCCTTATCTTGTACGTGGATGACATTCTCTTAATCGGGAATGACATCCCCATACTACAGAGAATAAAAATTTGGTTGTCATCACAGTTCTCCATGAAGGACTTGGGTGAAGCATCCTACATCCTAGGGATGAAGATCTATAGGGATAGATCTAAAAGGATGCTTGGGTTATCCCAGTCCATGTACATAGACACTGCGCTGAAGAGGTTCAGCATGGAGAATTTCAAGAAGGGCTATCTACTGATAGGCTATGAAATTTCTCTCTCTAAGAAGGATTGTCCGACAACTCCTGAAGAGAGAGAGCGTATGAGTAGAGTCCCATATGCTTCAGTCATGGGATCTATCATGTACGCCATGACATGTACAAGACCAGATGTGGCATACTCACTAGGAGTAGTGAGTAGATACCAATCTGATCCTGGAGAAAATCACTGAAAAGTGGTTAAAGCCATCCTTAAGTATTTGAGAAATACTAAGGACCAATGGTTGGTATATGGCGAGTCAGATCTGAAACTTGTAGGGTTCACAGACTCTAGCTTTCAATCTGACCATGATGACAGCAGGAGCGTATCGGGTTATATCTTTACTCTGAATGGTGGAGCCATCTGCTGGAAGAGTTCCAAGCAGCATACTGTGGCGGACTCTGTTTGTGAAGCGGAGTACATCGCAGCATCAGATGCCATGAAAGAAGCTGTGTGGCTGAGGAAATTCATCAACGAGCTCGGAGTAGCATCCTCCCTCGATGGTCCGGTCCTGCTCTACTGCGACAGCACTGGTGCCATAGCTCAGGCGAAGCAACCCAAAGCACATCAGCGGATAAAGCACATCTTGCACCGCTTCCACCTGATCCGGGAGATCGTGGATCGAGGTGATGTCAACCTTCAAAAGATCGACGGAAAGGAGAACCTAGCCTACCCCTTCACTAAAGCCCTGGCGATAAAGGAGTTCGACAACCACAAGTCGAAGATGGGTATTAGATACTGTGCCGAGTGGCTTTAGGACAAGTGGGAGTTGTTGGAAAATGTGTCCCAAAAAGCCAATCATCAAGCTATTGATGGTTGAGCAACCAAGTATTGTAATTGATTTGTTAATAAATAAAATATATTTGGTATTTTCATCATAAGCTTTCATCTTCTAATGAACTCCATTGTTATGATGAAGTCCTTAGGACTATTTAGATTCGATAAAGAGAGGATTTATCGAATAGTTTTTAAAATAGTTCATAACCAAATGATAGGCTGTTAATAAGGACGACAGCTTCTATCGAGCATAGGTCACTGTAGGCCATATGGGTTGGTTGTCCTCTTAAGCAAAGAGTGTGGAGACACTGGTATGGCATACAGGTGAGATGTACTGGTACATCATCATTGAACGTGACCAACTCCAGAGTATTCTACTGTCGAGAATATCTCTGATGGGATATAGGTATAAGTGTCCCTTAGACCTGAGATCGCCTCAGTGACTTGCAAGCAACTCACTGTGCTTTGGTACTGGACTAACTGAATTTCTAATTCAGAGATGGAAGGGTTCTGGGCACAGTCAAGTACTTGTGAAGTCAGAGTGTGA
This sequence comes from Elaeis guineensis, assembly GCF_000442705.2. Lineage (NCBI taxonomy): Eukaryota > Viridiplantae > Streptophyta > Magnoliopsida > Arecales > Arecaceae > Elaeis > Elaeis guineensis. The sequence goes on from NC_026005.2 coordinate 40,237,298, forward strand.
TCGAGATAGGATTGACCACTCCAAGATTTGGAGAAGAACGAGTCACTGTATTTCAATTTAGCAAAACCTTGGCCAGGGAAATCCATCAGATGGATTTGATATTTTGAAATACAATATGGACAACCTGATCAGAGTTGACAGTTGAACTCTGGGGTGTTCTATGATCATTTTGGTCAAGGGGATGAATTATATGAAAACTATATCCGCATGGGTTCTAAGGATGTTGTTCTACACATTCGACCTATCCGATCGTCAGGTACCATTGCTAGATGGTCACTTCGATTGGTACAAAAATTTATTTCTATGCTACTGGCTTAGGTTCGGACCTATGAGGTCACACATATTAGAGTTCATGATCCGATCGGATGGTTGATTAATGATTAAGAATCGTTCTAGGGTTAAATGATCAATACGATTGACATTTAACCCAGTGCAAGTGTTGCAGGAGGATCAATTAGCAATTCGATTGCTAATTGGCTTAATTAGATTAAGCCAATGGGCTGAGATTAAGTCTAATTAAATATAATTTAATTAGATTTGATTTGGGCTTGATTGGATCAAGTCCAATTGGTTTATTGGATAAGCCAAGTGCAAGGAAAAACTAGTCCTAGTTCAACTAGAACTTGGGTCAATCTAATTTCTAATTTGATTAGAAAATTAAATCAGATTTAAATCTAATTTAATCTGATTAAATTAGATTCTTAATTGGGTTAAGACCTATTTTAATTAGATTGATCTAATTTTGGTTTGATTTGGTTTGAGAAACCAAATTAAAACAAGTCATAAGATAGAATCCTAGTAAGACTAGGATTCCACCTTGCACCACATAAGCCTTCCCCACGCCCTCTCTCTCATTCAACACCAATCTCCTCTTATTTTGTGTGACAAAAGCCCTCTCCCAGGTCTCTCCCACGTTCACAAAAGGTTTCCTCTCTTCTTTCTTACATGGAAGGTGGTTTGGATCAAATCAAAGAGGAATAAGTTTGGATTTCGAATTCTATGAGATAGAATTTTAGAAATCCAAAACTCTTTCAATTGTGCACTGAATTTATCCAAATTTTTTTTGGAATTTTTATGAATTTTAGGGCACACATTTTGCACCTTTTTCTGGTGATCTATGCATGAAAATAAGGAGGAGGTGCTCAAGAGTTGGGCGCCCCTTATCTTGCCATGTTTGGATAAGCCTTGACTAGGTATTTGACCTAGACAAGGACTCTATCATATCTCTATGTATAAAATGAGTTTCTTCATTAAATTTTTATAAAAAATAGAGATTTGAGAGACCTTTGGGACATCCAAAAATCAAAGATAAATACCTTTGGGTCGTGGATATATAATAGACACAAGATAGGATGTCTAGAGACAGAAACGAGAAGAAGAAGAGGGTCTTCTTCTAGGGTTGTTTGTTTTCATATCTTTCCTCCCTCCATCTTAAGTTTCCTGAGAGCGTCTCAGATTTGAAACTCCTCCTCCTACTTTCCATCTTTGGAAGAGTCCAAATCAAGAAGAAGGAGGCACCTGATCAACCATCAAAGAAGGATCAGCGCAGTACTAGCATACTGTGCTGATTTCCTGAAGTAGGACTTCTGATCGAGATTCGTGGGCTCGTGTGGACGACTCCTAGAGGCCGGACATGTGTGAGGCTTGCAACATCATCCTCAAGCCTGGATCAGCGAGGTTAGAATGTCTAACTTACAAGGTAATAGATCTGATCTATTGTTTAATACATACATTAGATGTAGTATAGAAACATATTGATATGATCAACATGTAGTTCATGCTGTATATATATATTTTAATTTCTGATTTAATGCTATATAATAATCATGTAATAAGATCTTAGATCTAGGGATTCTCTGATTTTAGAAAGTAAATTTTGATTTATTTTAGTCTTTCGCTGTATGATCTTGAAAAAGTTTCAAGATCTAACCCTGAAACCCTAGATCTGGTTCCTACAATATTACATATAAAATCTAAAAAATACTGAAGATAAAATCAGCATGCATGCATGTAAGCAGTAGATCATATTTACTTCTAATCTGAGTTCAGAACTCGATACCTGAGTATGGGTCGATGATCGCTGCTATTGAGAACATGGTAGAGAAGGTCCTTGCTGGTTGCTCGCAGCCACACATGCATCCGACCTCTACAAAAAATTCACTCGAACCTCCAATCTGATCGATCTTCTCGGGAGTGCTAGCTTGTGCGAAGACCTTCTTCTTGATTGATCTGGATCCTTTCTTTAAATTTTTAAAATCTTTTTAGAGATTGAAGATGAACTTCTAGAGGAGATGAAGATCTAAAAGAAAGATGGAGAAGAAAATATTTTTTTTCTGATTTATTCTCTCTTCCCAAACTCTTAGAACCAAAAATCTGAAATTCAGATTTTTGTGCACACCCCAAGAGAGGACCCTCGTCTCTATTTTTCACATCATGAATTATGCCCAAACTTTTCTCACATAAAGATCTCTTTTTTGGTACCTTACACACACAAACAAAACTATAAAAGCCCCTTTTATAGGCATGTAAGGAGGTGGGGTGAAGAGTCCTAGTGACCCTGGACTCTTACAGGGTTCCGCCTCCCTTCATAATTCCACATCCTAAAACATACCAAAAAAATATGGGATACTCCTTTCCATATTTTTTTATGGTAAATCAGTTTCTAGCTAATCTCTCATGAAAAATCTCCTTAAAATATCACTCATATAGGGAGAAATAAATTTATTGGCGTGGAGAGGTTGATCCTAATGAGAACAGATTCTTTTGATAAGGAATATTTTGAAATCTAATTTTAGAATATTTCTTTTATCAAAACCAAATCAAATTTGGACATGAGATAGAGAAGAGAAATGACTCTTTGGTGTGAAAAAATATCATATAAAACAATTTTGTGTGTGGAGATGTATGGTGTGCAAACTTGGTTGGCGCAGGGAGAAGAGTCCTATTCCAATAAGGACTCTAAGTTTCCTTATTTGAATTCAAACCAAATCACATCTGGTTTAGCCCAAATAAAATATATAAAATTCAATCTAATTAGGTTCATAAATTTTTAATCAAATTTTAATCAAATTAAAAATTGATGGAACCAAAGTTCTGATCAAATCAGGGATAATTCTCCCTTAGCGATTAGGTCATCTCATAACCTAATCAGGTCAAACCTAATTGAATCTAATTCAATTAGATTTTATTTAATCCTCTTTGCTCAATCAGATTGAGCTAATCAATAATCTAATTACTAATTAATCTTTTATTGATTTACTAACACTTGATAAATTAATTTATTATAATTTTTACATAAGGTTAACCATCAATCAAATTGATGATTAAGCCCTTGAACAATTCTCAATCGTTAATCAGCCACATGATCAGTCAAAAATTTTTTTTGAGTGTAACCCCATAGGTTCGAACCTAAGCTGTAGCATAGGAATACCTTCCTGAATCAATTGATGTAACCATCTAGCAATGATGACCTGACGTCCGAATAGGTCGAATGAAGACGAAGCAACATTCAAGAACCTATTAGCATATGGTTACCGTATAATTCATCCCTTTGATCCTAATACTTGAGAACGACCTAAAATTTAACTGTCAATCTTAGATAAATCATTCATATTATATTTTAATCTTTTTTAAATTCATCATATGGATTATCCGGATCTAGGTTTTACTAAATTGAAATACACTGATGCATATCTCCTACTAATTCGGAGGGTTCAATCCCATCTTGACTCACACACCGACTTGACAAGTACTTAACTGCATCCAAAAATCTATCATCACTGAATTAAAAACTCAGTTAGTCTGACATTAAAGTACAGTGAGTTGCTTGTAAGACACCATGGTAATCTCAGGTCAGAGGGATACTTATACCCATAGTATGTCCTTCATGAGCTATCCTTGACAGCAAAGTACTCAACAGTTAGTCACGTTCAGTGATGATGTACTCCTACATCTCATCTGCATGCTATACTAATATCTCCATACTATTTGGTTACGAGGACAACCAACGAATATGGCATACAATGACCTACACTTGATATCGCTATCGTCCTAGTAATGACATATCGTTTGGTCGCGAACCAATTTAAAGACTACGCGATAAATTCTTCTTTATCAATCAAAGTAGTCCTAAGAACTTCATCAAAATATAAGAGTTCATTAGAAGATGTAACCTTGTGATAAAAAATACCAAATAATTTTTATTATTTATCAATTCATATACAATTATAATTAGTACAATCATCAAATAATTGACTTTAGGACACAATTTCCAATAACTCTCACTTAGACTAAAGCCAATCAGTATAGTATGATATACCTATCTTCGATTTATCATCTCAAAACTCCTAAATACCTAAGCTTTAGTAAATGGGTTGGTCAAGTTCTACTTTCCATCGATCTTCTAAAGATTGACATCACCTTAACAAATTTATCAAATAAGGTGGTAGCGATGCAAAATACCTAGTAAGCTAATGGAACTTCGGCTCCTTGGCATGAGCTATGGCTCCGATACTGTACAATATAGCAGGACCATCATCAGAGGGTGCCACTCCTAGCTTGCCAATGAACCTGTACAATCACATAGCTTCCTTATAAGCATCAAATGCGGTAATGCATTCTGTCTCGCAATTTGAATTTGGTTATATTGCTCTGCTTGAAATATTTTCAGTAGATTGCTCTATTATTTAGGATAAAGATGTATTCCAACATGTTCTTGCTATTATTATGTCTAATTAAAAATTAGAGTCATACTCTATAAGTTTTTAAGTCAGATTCTCCATAATGGAGTCACCGGTCCTTAGTATTTCTCAAATACTTAAGGATGACCTTCCAATAGTTTTCACCTGGATCTTGCAAGTATCCACTCACTATCCTAGTGAGTATACTATATCCGATTGTTGAGAATAGTATCTCAAAGCCAATCATCAGTCTGTTGACGGTTGTGCTCCTTCTTGTATTAGTATATGAATTATAAATTAATAAAAGTTATTTTGATATTTTTCATCATAAATTATTTCATCTTCTAATGAACTCCTGTGTTGTGGTGAAGTTTTTAGGACTATTTAGACTCGACAAAGGAGGATTTATCGTTTAGTCCTTAAATCTATTCGCAACCAAATGATACGTTGTTACCAAGGATAACAATGTTTATCAAGCATAGGTCGTTGTGTGCCATATGGGTTGGTTGTCCTCTTAACCAAAGAGTGTGGAGACACTCGTATGGCATATAGGTGAGATGTAAGGGTACATCTACACTGAACGTGACTAATTCTGGAGCCTTTTCTGCTGTCAAAATTTGCTCCGATTGGATATGGGTATAACTGTCCCTCCGACCTGAGACCACCATGATGATTTGCAAGTAACTCACTGCACTTAGAAACTGGACTACCTGAATTTCTAATTCAGTGACGGAAGGCTGCTGGGTGTAGTCAAGTACTTGACTTGTCGGTGCATGTGTCAAGATGAAATTGATTACTCCAATTCAGGAGCTGTGTACAGTCGTGTTTCAATTTAGCAAAACTTTGCCCAAGGTAGTCCTAGTGAGGAGTCACAGGACTGTTTGAGTTGAGCATGATTCGGATGATCTGATCAGGGTTGATAGTTTAACCCTGAGTCATCCTAAACACAGGGGTCAAAAGGATGAATTATACAGTAACCATATTCACATAGGTTCTGAGTGTTGTGATTGCGACTATTCGACCTATCCGGACGTCGGATACCATTGCTAGATGGTCACTTCGATTAGTACAGGAATTGGTTTCTGTGCTACCGGCTTAGGTTCGAACCTGCGGGGTCACACACATTAGAGGTTTCTATCTGATCTAATGGCTGATGAAGAGTTCTACATGTCTGAGACTCTGTGATCGAGAATCAAGATTCTCTTATCACGAGTACCACATATTTTGGGTATCGGGGTCAAGAGTCCCACTGGTTTGGGACTTTTTGATCAGGGTTTCATATCGATGAATTCTGATACCCGATTGCCCATTAGATTTGAACTCAGTATTTATGAGAGGTTTAATTAGTGATTTAATCATTAATTAACTCAATTTGATTGAGTAATTATTTTTGGATTAAGTCCAATTGAATTGGATTCAGTTGGGTTTGACCCGATTAGGTTAAGTGTTGCCCTAATCGCTAAGGTGTTTTGGTCTCTGATCTGATCAGGGGTTGGGCTTAGTTAATTCTTGATTTGATTAGGATTTTATTGAGCCTAAATAAACTTAATTAAGTTGGGTTTAACTTAGTCTAATTATGCTTAACCTATTTTGATTAGGTTGGTTCAATTATGATCAAACCACCTTTTGAATTCAACTCCCTGCGCCACCTCACTTCTCTGTGCCCATTTGAATTCACGAGAAGCAACTTCTCATGAATTTTCTCCCAAGTAGAAGGCATCCCATGCCCACCCTTGTGTGCCAATTATCTAGATAAAAATAAGTTAGTTGGCCATTCAAATTCAAAGGATGTTTGAATTTGAATGGGCAACCAACTAATCCATGCGCCACCCACCTTATCTTGTGTGCCCCTTGCTTTACACAAGAAAGAGTTTCTCGTGTAAACTCTCCACGTACAAAGAAGCCATGCCTCCTCTCTTCTCACACCCAGAGTGGATAAGGATGAGTTTGTTTGCATTTGAATTCAAATTCGATTTGAATTCAAGTGTGTAACCACTTATCTTTATCCTTTCACGCGGATAAGACATGTCTTGCACTATTTTAAAAGAGAAAGGGAGGTGGAGCATGCATAAAAAAAATTTTTGAGAGAGAATAGTGGGTGTGAGGAAGCCTTGTGCATGAGTAGGAAGTTCAAAAACTTTTGAGAGAAAAAGAAAGAAAAGAAACAAGAGTGGGCACAGAGTTTTCAGTGAGTAACCTAGAGTTTTTGCCTGGGGTTCGAGAAGTGAGAAGGTGAGCTATGAGTGTCGTGAGCCCATCAAACTTCAGGGAGAGCTTCATCAACCTCTCTACCATCTTTGTTGATGATCCACGGAGGCCAGACACACTGTGTGGCTGCGTTGCAACGATCAGATCTTTCAGACGGTGATCAGATTGTAGCGATCGACTACCTACACGAAGGTAATGTGTTCTGAACACATAACAATAAATTATTTACTGTAGAAGTTTAAATTTCAAATTTAAATACATACTATATATCATATTTAGATCCTAGTGTAGGGTAAATATATGTTAATTAATTAGATTAATTAATATTTTCTGCTGTAAAATTATAATTTTAAAAAAGTTTTAAAATTATCATTTTACCGCTGCACTGAAATTCACTTCAAATGGTATCAGAGCAGGTTCTAAAATATGATATACATTTGCATGCGTAGATTAAGTTGTAATCTAAAAGTTTAAATTTGAAATTTGAAATTTAAAATTTGAATTTTGAAATTTATTCGAAATTCAAAATTTAGAAATTTGAAATTCAAAATTTGAAATTTAAATTTTGAAATTTAAAATTTAAAATTCAAAATTCAAAAATTTGAAATTCAAATTTTGAAATTTGAAATTTGGTTAAAATTTCAAATTTAAAATTCAAAATTTAAAATTCAAAATTTAAAATTCAAAATTTTAAAATTTAAAATTTAAAATTTGTTTGAAATTTGAAATTCAAAATTTAAAATTTGAAATTTAAAATTTAAAATTTGAAATTTAAATTTTAAAATTGGTATATTTAGATATACTTGATCCAAGTAGTAATTAGTCTAATTGGGTTGGTTGCCATGGTCGTTCAGTCATAAGAGAAAAGTAGGGTTTAAAGGCCCTCTCCTTCCATTCAATGGGGTTCTCCTATGGCGGTAGGGGTACTGCTGTAATTATATCCTATGCAGATGAAACAGCAAAAGGACTTAATTGTAAACATTCAATTGTAAAATTTATCATGAATATGTTAGATTAGATCTAAAAGAATATTCATGATTTATTTTGATTGAGTTATTTTCTATTATGTAATTAGCAATAGGATTGCTGTTTATGAAATGTGCTGATCCGTTTGTGTAATAAGTCAACACATTTGGTGAATAGAAAATAAAATCTTTCAAATTTAAAAATTATTTTCAAAATGCCAAACCCTGACCCATCAGTCCAAATACTTAATTAAAAGAATTAAGTGTTGTCTAGTTGGTCTAGAATTGTGAATTAAGATCTATGACAATTGTATAAACTTATGGGTTAATGGGTTAGATGAATTAGATCCATAATTGGGTTAGACCTAAGGTTAGCTTAAAAAAATGGACTAAATTAGAGTAATTGGTCAAATCTAATCAAAAGTTGAATTAGATTAGGTCAAGGATACTTTAGACTCAACTCCAATAGTTGTAGTTGAATGGGTCCATGTCTTTAACTAGACCAAGATGGACTTAATTCATGGCTACGCGGTGGAACCCTATTTACTAAGTTGATCAAATTAAAATTAATAAACCGGTTGGTGTTTAAGGTAAGTTCAGCAGTCTGACCAGTGGTTTTTAAGTGGGAGCTACTCGCATTGATTCGATCTCTGATGAGTTAATGGCATATCCCAACCACTGATCTCACTTACCTAGCCAACCTGGTAAGTTAGGTTTTGATTAGATCACTTGGTGATTAGTGCTCACCCATGTCATTAGGTAAATCAGTGTGACTGATTTAGGTGCTCCTAATATCGGCTTTAATTAAATCTTTTTTAATCTGACTTGGTAAAGTCAGTGGGAGGATTAAAATTAACTGGTTAATTTCTTCTCTTCTATCCTTTAATAAAAATCTTTAAAAATTATTAGGTCCCTAAAAATGATTAAGTTATAGTGATAACTAAGTCATAGCCTCCCATTAAGTGAGTGATAATGAGTCCATTAGTTTAATAATCATTGGAGGCCCAAAATCTTGGTGCTTATTGACTAATGGAATTATCATTCATAGTATGATAATTTGGTTGAGTCTTTCTGATGGTGGTCAGGTTGGCCGGCCAAAGTCGGGTCTAATCATTTATTGGTCCGATTCACCAAATCAAGTCATGTTAATGGTTGGACCTAACCAGATCTTTTCAGTGGAGGCCAAAGCCTACTGATTAGGTTATGGGGCAAAATTTATTACTAGAAGTTGTTTAGAGAAACAACTGGTTATGAACCTACCCATAGATGCACATGGGTTGACCAACCAAAGTTGGGCTCATGTGTGGTCTGTGTGGATTCTAGTACCTACTAAGGAATTAAAGTAATTCTTCGAATTGGAGGTTGAGGCTACCAGTTCGTAAAAATACTGGGAGAAACTTTAGACTAAAGTCCAAATCTTTAGTATTAATAATTTATATACTAATAAAGGTCTGATTTTTCTTTATGTAGCTATGGCCACTATCCTGTCGCTTCAATCATTATTAGATCATGACAAGCTCATGGGACCTAATTTCGATAGCTGGTATCGAAAATTAAAAATCATCCTTGAGCATGAGCGGATCCTTTATGTAGTAACAGATCCGACACTTGAGGAGCCAGCCCCGAATGTTAGAGGGACAGTTCGAGACACTTACCAGAAGTGGCTCAATGACCGCACCACCGTTCGGTGCATAATGCTGGTGGCAATGAATGATGAGTTCAGCCACAGGTTTGAGAATGCCCAACCGCAGGAGATGCTTCAAATGTTGAATGACTCCTTTGGCATGCCTGACGACGTTGAAAGGTACAAAACTAGTTGTGCCATTTTCAATGCTCGGATGAGGGATAGGGCCTCAGTCACCGATCATGTATTGTACATGATCGAAATGATTGAGTGCCTAAGTAAACTGGGCTTTCCCTTGCACAAGCAGCTCGATAAGGATGCGATCCTTAATTCTTTGCCCAAGTCCTTCCTCCCCTTCCTTACTCATTTTCGGATGACAAAGCCTGCAGTGAACTATCACGGCTTGTTGGGGTTGCTGCAGAACTTTGAGAAGGACCACCAGCTCCAAAAGGAGTCGGTGAATATTGTGAGAGGATCTTCTTTTGGTCATCGACCCTTTAAGAAAGGGAAGAAGAACAAGAAGAAGAAGAATAAGAAGGTGCAGCCACATGCTGGGACGTCAGCACAGGGTCAGACCAAGAAGCGCAAACCCGACCAGAGCCAGGCGGAGTGCTTCTTTTGCAAGAAGCAGGGGCACTGGAAGAGAAATTGTCCTCTATACATTGCCTCCCTGGACCCGAACAGGCCGAAGAAGAAGCAAGGTAATTATATGATAACACCTTATAATTTTTTTATTTGTGATACTACTGCCTGGGTATTGGATACTGAAAGTCTTTATCATATCTAAAATTTGATACAGAGTCTGCAGGTCAGTAGGAGATTTGATGAAGGCGATGTAGGAACCAGATCTAGGGTTTCAGGGTTAGATCTTGAAACTTTTTCAAGATCATACAGCGGAAGACTAAAATAAATCAAAATTTATTTTTTAAGATCAGAAAATCTCAAGATCTAAGATCCTATTACATGATTATTACATAGCATTAAATCAAAAATTAAAATATATATAAATATAGTATGAACTACATGTTGATCATATCAACATGTTTCTATACTAGCTACATCTAATGTATGTATTAAATAATAGATCAGATCTATTACCTTGCAAGTTAGACGCTCTAACCTCGCTGATTCGGGCTTAAGGATGATGTTGCAAGCCGCACACGCGTCCGGCCTCTAGGAGTCGTCCACACGAGCCCACGAATCTCGATCAGAAGTCCTGCTTCAGGAAATCAGCACAGTATGCTAGTACTGCGCTGATCCTTCTTTGATGGTTGATCAGGTGCCTCCTTCTTCTTGATTTGGACTCTTCCAAAGATGAAAAGTAGAAGGAGGAGTTTCAGATCTGAGACACTCTCAGGAAACTCAAGATGGAGGGAGGAAAGATATGAAAACAAAAACCCAAGAAGAAGACCCTCTTCTTCTTCATGTTTTTCTCTCTAGACACCCAAACTTGCATCTTTTATATCTCCACGACCCAAAGGTATTTCTCTCTGATTTTTGGATGGAAGAAAGGCCTCTTAAATATCTATCTCTTCCTAAAATTTCACAAAGAAACTCGTCTTATATAGAGAGATATGATAGAGTCCTTGTCTAGGTCAAACACCTAGTCAAGGCTTATCCAAACATGGCAAGTTAAGGGACGCCCAACTCTTGAGCACCTCCTCCATATTTTCATACATGGATTACCAGAAAAGGGTGTACAATATAAACCCTAAAAGCCACGAAAATTCTAAAAAAAATTTGGATAAATTCGGTGCAAAATTGAAAAAGTTTTGGATTTCTAAAACTCTATCTCATAGAATTCGAAATCCAAACTTATTCCTTTTAGATTTGATCCAAATCACCTTCCATGTAAGAAAGAAGAGAGGAGACCTTTTGTGAACGTGGGAGAGATCTGGGAGAGGGCTTTTGTCGCACAAAATAAGTGGAGATTGGCGTTGAATAAGAGAGAGGGCGTGGAGAAGGTTTATGTGGCGCAAGGTGGAATCCTAGTCCTACTAGGATTCTGTCTCATAACTTGTTTTAATTTGGTTTTCCAAACCAAATCAAATCAAAATTAGATCAACCTAATTAAAATAGGTCTTAACCTAATTAAGAACTTAATTTAATCAGATTAAATTAGATTTAAATCTGATTTAATTTTCTAATCAAATTAGAAATTAGATTGACCCAAGTCCTAGTTGAACTAGGACTAGTCTTTCCTTGCACTTGGCTTATCCAATAAACCAATTGGACTTGATCCAATCAAGCCCAAACCAAATCTAATTAAATCATATTTAATTAGACTTAATCTCAGCCCATTGGCTTAATCAAATTAAGCCAATTAGCAATCAACTTGCTAATCGATCCTCCTGCAACACTTGCACTGGGTTAAATGTCAATCGTATTGATTATTTAACCCTATAATGATTCTTAATCGTTGATCAACCATCCGATCGGATCATGAACTCTAATGTGTGTGACCTCATAGGTCCGAACCTAAGTCGGTAGCATAGAAACAAATTTCTATACCAATCGAAGTGACCATCTAGCAATGGTACCCGACGACCGGATAGGTCGAATGTGTAGAACAACATCCTTAGAACCCATGTTGATATAGTTTTCATATAATTCATCCCCTTGACCAAAATAATCATAGGACACCCCAGAGCTCAACTGTCAACTCTGATCGGGTTGTCCATATTGTATTTCAAAATATCAAATCCATCTGATGGATTACCCTGGCCAAGGTTTTGCTAAATTGAAATACAGCGACTCATTCTTCTCCAACTCTTGGAGTGGTCAATCCCATCTCGATCACACTCTGACTTCGCAAGTACTTGACTGTGCCCAGAAGCCTTCTGTCTCTGAATTAGAAATTCAGTTAGTCCAGTACCAAAGCACAGTGAGTTGCTTGCATGTCACTGAGGTGATCTCAAGTCTAAGGGACACTTATACCTATATCCCATCAGAGACATTCTTGACAGCAGAATGCTCTGGAGTTGGTCACGTTCAATGACGATGTACCATTACATCTCACCTGTATGCCATACCAGTGTCTCCACACTCTTTGGTTAAGAGGACAACCAACCCATATGGCCTACAGTGACCTATGCTCGATAGAAGCTATCGTCCTTATTAACAGCCTATCATTTGGTCGTGAACAGTTTTAAGGACTAATCGATAAATCCTCTCTTTATCGAACCTAAATAGTCCTAAGGACTTCATCATAACAACGGAGTTCATTAGAAGATGAAAGCTTATGATGAAGATGCCAAATATATTTTATTTATCAAATCAATTACAATACTTGGTTGCTCAACCGTCAACAGCTTGACGATTGGCTTTTTGGGACACATTTCCCAACAACTCCCACTTGTCCTAAAGCCACTCGGCACAGTATCTAATACCCATCTTCGACTTGTGGTTGTCGAACTCCTTTATCGCCAGGGCTTTAGTGAAGGGGTCGGCTAGGTTCTCCTTTCAGTCGATCTTCTGAAGGTCGACGTCACCTCGATCCACGATCTCTCAGACCAGGTGGAAGCGGCACAAGATGTGCTTCATCCGCTGATGTGCTTTGGGTTCCTTCACCTGAGCTATGGGACCAGTGCTGTCACAGTAGAGCAGGACTGGACCATCGAGGGAGGGTGCTACTTCGAGCTCGTTGATGAATTTCCTCAGCCACACAGCCTCCTTCACGGCATCTGATGCTGCGATATACTCCGCTTCACAAACAGAGTCTGCCACAGTATGCTGCTTGAAACTCTTCCAGCAGATGGCTCCACCATTCAGAGTAAAGATATAACCCGACACGCTCCTGCTGTCATCATGGTCAGATTGGAAGCTGGAGTCTGTGAACCCCACAAGTTTCAGATCTGACTCGCCATAAACCAACCATTGGTCCTTAGTATTTCTCAAATACTTAAGAATGGCTTTAACCACTTTCCAGTGATCTTCTCCAGGATCAGATTGGTATCTACTCACTACTCCTAGTGAGTATGCCACATCTGGTCTTGTACATGTCATGGCGTACATGATAGATCCCACGGCTGAAGCATATGGAACTCTACTCATACGCTCTCTCTCTTCAGGAGTTGTCGGACAATCCTTCTTAGAGAGAGAAATTCCTTGGCCTATCGGTAGATAGCCCTTCTTGGAATTCTCCATGCTGAACCTCTTCAGCACAGTATCTATGTACATGTACTGAGATAATCCAAGCATCCTTTTAGATCTATCCCTATAGATCTTCATCCCTAGGATGTAGGATGCTTCACCCAAGTCCTTCATGGAGAACTGTGATGACAACCAAACTTTTATTCCCTGTAGTGCGGGGATGTCATTCCCGATTAAGAGAATGTCATCCACGTACAAGATAAGGAATACCACAACTGGACCATTTGCCCATTTATAGATGCAGGAATCTTCTCCATTCTTAATGAAGCCATACGTTTTGATCACCTTATCAAAATGCATGTTCCAACTCCGAGAAGCTTGCTTCAATCCATAAATGGATCTCTGAAGCTTGCACACCTTGGACTCATCTGTGGATGTAAACCCTTCAGGTTGTATCATATACACCTCTTCAGTCAGCTCTCCATTCAGGAAAGCTGTCTTTACATCCATCTGCCAGATCTCATAATCCAGATGGGCAGCTATTGCAAGCATTATCCGAATAGATTTGAGCATTGCCACAGGGGAAAACGTCTCGTCATAGTCAATACCATAACGTTGACGATACCCCTTGGCAACCAGACGGGCTTTATAAGTCTCCACCTTTCCGTCTACGCCCCTCTTCCTTTTGAAGACCCATTTACACCCAATGGGTTTAACCCCTTCAGGTGTGTCAACCAATGTCCATACATCGTTGACCTTCATGGACTCCATTTCGGATTTCATGGCTTCAAGCCATTTCTCGGAATCAGATCTCTGCATAGCATCCATATAGGTGATCGGATCCTCATTATTCTCATCAAGTTCGATGGGATCACCGTCCCGGACCAAGAAACCGTAGTATCTGTCTGGCTGATGTGGTACTCTACCGGATCGCCTTAATGGTGTAGGTATATTGGGCTCCGGATGTGATCTAATCATATCCGACTCAGGTTCAGCTATTGGTGTCGGTCCTTCTACCTATTGTACTTCATCAAGTTCAACCTTAGAGGCAATGGTTCCTTCATCAAGGAACTCCTTTTCTAAAAAGATTGCCTTAAGGCTGACGAACACCTTTTGTTCATCAGCATGGTAGAAAAAATATCTTTTTGTCTCTTTGGGGTACCCTATGAATGAGCATTTGTCAGACCTAGGTCCAAGTTTGTCTGTGACTAATCGTTTGACATAGGCCGGGCACCCTCAGACCCTAAGGTGTGAAAGTACTGGCTTACGTCCTGTCCATATCTCATATGGAGTCTTAATTACAGACTTACTTGGAATCCTATTTAACAGATAACAGATCGATTCGAGTGCATATCCCCAGAAGGATATCAGCAAGCTAGCAAAAACCCATCATGGATCGGACCATGTCTAACAAAGTCCGATTCCTCCTTTCAAACACACCATTATGCTGTGGTGTTCTTGGAGGAGTCCATTAGGAGAGAATCCCATTCTCTCCTAGATATGTGAGAAACTCACTAGAAAGGTATTCTCCTCCTTGATCAGATCGAAGAGTTTTAATACTCTTCCCAGTTTATTTTTTTACTTCACTTCAGAATCGTTTGAACATTTCAAATGAATCCGACTTTTGTTTCATCAGATAGACATATCCATATAGGTATAGGTCATCCGTGAAAGCTATGAAGTAGAAATATCCACCTCTAGCACTGGTGCTCATGGGCCCACATACATCAGTATGTACTAGGCCCAAGAGCTTAGTAGCTCTCTCACCTTTTCCAGTAAAAGGTGACTTGGTCATTTTACCAAGAAGACAGAACTCACAGGTTGGAAGTGATTCACAATCACTGACTTTGAGGATTCCCTCTTGAGTCAACCTGTTTATTCTGTTCTTATTTATATGACCTAGCCTCCAATGCCATAAGTAGATATTTGACACACTATCTAATCTAGGGTGCTTGCCAGTAGAATAGACTCTTATCAGGCTTGATCTTTTTGGTCTGACTCTGCACAGATGTCCCAGCCTGAACTTGCACCTTCTTGACTTTCTTCTTCTTGTTCTTCTTTCCTTTCTCAAAGGGTCGAGAACCAGAAGATAAACCTCCCACTGAGTTCACTGAGTTCACCGACTCCTTGAGGAGTTGGTGATCCTTCTCAAAGTTCTGAAGCAACCCTATTAACCCATGGTAGTTTACTTCAGGCTTTGTCATTCTATAATGAGTGAGGAATGGGAGACAAGACTTAGACAGCGAGTTCAGTATTGCATCTTTCCCAAGCTGCTCATGCAAGGAAAAGCCGAGCTTGCTCAATCGTTCCATCAGCTCGATCATGTACAATACATGATCAGTGACAGAGACTCCATCCCGTATTTTGACGTTGAAGATGGCACAACTAGTCTTGTGCCTCTCTACGTCATCGGGTGTGCCAAAGGTATCCTCCAACACTTGAAGCATGTCCTTTGGCTGAGCCGTCTCGAATCTGCGACTGAACTCGTCGCTCATGATAGCAACCAGCATGATACAGCGCACCGTGGTGCGGTCACTGAGCCACTTCTGGTAAGTGTCTCTGACTGTTCCACGTGCATTGACAGCTGGCTCCTCAGGTGCAGGATCCATTATCACATATAGGATCCTTCATGCTCCAGGACTATCTTCAACTTTCGGTACCAGCTACCGAAGTTGGGTCCCACCAACTTATCATTGTCCAACAATGATCGGAGCGATAGGGAAGTGGCCATATTTGCACAAAGGAGAACCATAACCTAATTAGTAATTGATTCATTAAACCTAAAGATTTGGACTTTAATCAAAAGGTTTCTCCCACTATTTTATTCGAATTGGTAGCCTCTACCTTCAATTCGAGGAATTACCCTAATTCCTTAGTGGGTACTAGAATCCACTTAGACTGCACACAAGCCCAACTTTGGTTGGCCAACCCATGTACATCTAAGGATAGGTTCATAACCAATTGTTTCTCTAAACAATTTCTAGTAATTTTAATTTTGCCCCAGAAACCTAATCAGTAGGCTTTGGCCTCCACTGTAAGGATCCAGTTAGGTCCAACCATTAACATGATCATACTTGGTGTATCTAACCAACGAATGATTAAGCCCAACTTTGGTTGGCTCACCTAACCACCATTAGAGAGATACTTCCAAGTCGTCATATGATGAGTGATAATTCCATTAGTCAACAAGCACCAGGCCTTTGGGTCTGCAATGATTATTGAGTTTATGGACTCATTATCAAACACCTTAATGGGAGGCTATGACTCAGTTATCTCCATAACTTTATCATTTTAAGGATCTAATAATTTTAGAGGATTTAAATAATATAGAGGATGAAGTCAGATGAACCAGCTTATCATGATCCTCCCACTGGCTTCACCAAGTCAGCTTCAGGGAGACCATTAAAAGGGCTGGTCTAGGAGCACCTAAATCAGTCACACTGATTTACCTAGCTGACATGGGTCAGCTCGAATAGTCAAGTGATCCGATCAAAATATAATTTCACCAAGAGGCCAGGTAAGTTCGATCAGTGGGAGGGTCTGCCAAAGCTTGCCTTAGACACCATCAGAAATGGCCAGGTAAGCGGGCTCCCAATTAAAAACCACCAGTCTGGTTTACCTTAGACACCAACTGGTTTAATTAGTTTCGATTAGATCAACCTAACAGTTCGTGCTAGACCGCTTAGCCAAAAATCAAGTCCATTTGGTTCTCGTTAAAGACATGGACTTGACCAACTACAACTATTGTAATTGATCTAGAGAATCCTTGACCTAATCTAAGACAACAATTGATTAGATTTAGTCAATTCTCTAATTAAGTCCATCTTTAGTCTAACCATAGGTCTAACCCAATTAATGGACCTAATTTCCACTAACCCATTAACCCAATGTGTTATGATTTGTGTCTTAGGTTCTTCAATTCACAATCCTAGAACCTAATCAAACAACTTCTTAATTCTTAATTAAGTTTTAGGCTGAGGGTTGGGTTCGGCTTTTCAAAAAATAATTTTCATATTTGTAAAATAATTTTATAATATGATTCTACCAATCATATTGCATGTTTGATTCATAATCAAGATGCAAGTGAAATAAACATGAAACTACTTTAGATCTAATCTAAACAGGTTCATGTAATTGAAACAATTTCAACTTTAAACAATTTCTTTGCACAAAAATTATTAACAAAGATATTTTATTTCAGATTTAAATATCTTTTAAATCTAATAAATCATACATTTAATCTAGATCATATCTAATAAATTTATGATTAAAGATAGATCTACACAAACTAGGACAACCTTTGCACTGTAAGAGGTAAACCTTACAGCAGGACAACCTTGCAGTTTGTGATTGATCTAAAATTTTAATTTTAGATTTAATAATCAGATTATAAATTAGATCTAATTTAAAAAATAATCTAAGCATGTATAAATAATCATGTAATAAAGAACCTATGCTCTGATACCAATTGTAGGAACCAGATCTAGGGTTTCAGGGTTAGATCTTGAAACTTTTTCAAGATCATACAGCGGAAGACTAAAATAAATCAAAATTTATTTTTTAAGATCAAAAAATCCCTAGATCTAAGATCCTATTATATGATTATTACATAGCATTAAATCAAAAATTAAAATATATATAAATATAGTATGAACTACATGTTGATCATATCAACATGTTTCTATACTAGCTACATCTAATGTATGTATTAAATAATAGATCAGATCTATTACCTTGCAAGTTAGATGCTCTAACCTCGCTGATCCAGGCTTAAGGATGATGTTTCAAGCCGCACACGCATCCGGCCTCTAGGAGTCGTCCACACGAGCCCACGAATCTCGATCAGAAGTCCTGCTTCAGGAAATCAGCACAGTATGCTAGTACTGCG
The DNA here is from genome assembly GCF_000442705.2 of Elaeis guineensis. Taxonomy (NCBI): domain Eukaryota; kingdom Viridiplantae; phylum Streptophyta; class Magnoliopsida; order Arecales; family Arecaceae; genus Elaeis; species Elaeis guineensis. Next base: position 40,255,754 of record NC_026005.2, read on the forward strand.
CTGATCCTTCTTTGATGGTTGATCAGGTGCCTCCTTCTTCTTGATTTGGACTCTTCCAAAGATGAAAAGTAGAAGGAGGAGTTTCAGATCTGAGACACTCTCAGGAAACTCAATATGGAGGGAGGAAAAATATGAAAACAAAAACCCAAGAAGAAGACCCTCTTCTTCTTCACATTTTTCTCTCTAGACACCCAAACTTGTGTCTTTTATATCTCCACGACCCAAAGGTATTTCTCTCTGATTTTTGGATGACAGAAAGGCCTCTTAAATATCTATCACTCCCTAAAATTTCATGAAGAAAATCGTCTTATATAGAGAGATATGATAGAGTCCTTGTCTAGGTCAAACACCTAGTCAAGGCTTATCCAAACATGGCAAGTTAAGGGACGCCCAACTCTTGAGCACCTCCTCCATATTTTCATGCATGGATCACCAAAAAAGGGTGTACAATATAAACCCTAAAATCCATAAAAATTCCAAAAAAAATTTGGATAAATTCGGTGCAAAATTGAAAGAGTTTTGGATTTCTAAAACTCTATCTCATAGAATTCGAAATCCAAACTTATTCCTTTTAGATTTGATCCAAATCACCTTCCATGTAAGAAAGAAGAGAGGAGACCTTTTGTGAACGTGGGAGAGATCTGGGAGAGGGCTTTTGTCGCACAAAATAAGTGGATATTGGCGTTGAATAAGAGAGAGGGCGTGGAGAAGGTTTATGTGGCGCAAGGTGGAATCCTAGTCCTACTAGGTTTCTGTCTCATAACTTGTTTTAATTTGGTTTTCCAAACCAAATCAAATCAAAATTAGATCAACCCAATTAAAATAGGTCTTAACCTAATTAAAAACCTAATTTAATCAGATTAAATTAGATTTAAATCTGATTTAATTTTTTAATCAAATTAGAAATTAGATTGACCCAAGTCCTAGTTGAACTAGGACTAGTCTTTCCTTGCACTTGGCTTATCCAATAAACCAATTAGACTTGATCCAATCAAGCCCAAACTAAATCTAATTAAATCATATTTAATTAGACTTAATCTCAGCCCATTGGCTTTATCAAATTAAGCCAATTAGCAATCAAATTGCTAATCGATCCTCCTGCAACACTTGCACTGGGTTAAATGTCAATCGTATTGATTATTTAACCCTATAATGATTCTTAATCGTTGATCAACCATCCGATCGGATCATGAACTCTAATGTGTGTGACCTCATAGGTCCGAACCTAAGCCAGTAGTATAGAAATAAATTTCTATACCAATCGAAGTGACCATCTAGCAATGGTACCCGACGACCGGATAGATCGAATGTGTAGAACAACATCCTTAGAACCCATGCGGATATAGTTTTCATATAATTCATCCCCTTGACCAAAATGATCATAGGACACCCCAGAGCTCAACTATCAACTCTGATCAGGTTGTCCATATTGTATTTCAAAATATCAAATCCATCTGATGGATTACCCTGGCCAAGGTTTTGCTAAATTAAAATACAGCGACTCATTCTTCTCCAACTCTTGGAGTGGTCAATCCCATCTCGATCACACTCTGACTTTGCAAGTACTTGACTGTGCCCAGAAGCCTTCCGTCCCTGAATTAGAAATTCAGTTAGTCCAGTACTAAAGCACAGTGAGTTGCTTGCAAGTCACTGAGGTGATCTCAAGTCTAAGGGATACTTATACCTATATCCCATCAGAGACATTCTTGACAGCAGAATGCTCTGGAGTTGGTCACGTTCAATGACGATGTACCATTACATCTCACCTGTATGCCATACCAGTGTCTCCACACTCTTTGGTTAAGAGGACAACCAACCCATATGGCCTACAGTGACCTATGCTCGATAGAAGCTGTCATCCTTATTAACAGCCTATCATTTGATCATGAACAGTTTTAAAGACTAATCGATAAATCCTCTCTTTATCGAACCTAAATAGTCCTAAGGACTTCATCATAACAACGGAGTTCATTAGAAGATGAAAGCTTATGATGAAGATGCCAAATATATTTTATTTATCAAATCAATTACAATACTTGGTTGCTCAACCGTCAACAGCTTGACGATTGGCTTTTTGGGACACATTTCCCAACAGGCGAGAGGTTCCTGAACGTTGGAGATGGAAGCAAAAGTTTCAGTTCTAGCTTTAGGAATCATGAACCTTGTAATCAATTCTTGTAATGTAATTCTAAGTGAATGTCACTATTGTCCAAGTTTTTTTTATTAAATATTATTTCTATAGGCCTTTTGGCCATGTACAGTTATGAATTTTTAATAAAAAGAAATGTTTGCAATATTATTTTGAATGGTGTTACAATATTTGTTGGACAACTAAATAATAGAATTTACTTACTATCACAGTCTGTTAATGTAGTTCAAACCTCTAGTAAACACCCTAGAATTGAGAATATGTCAGAAGTCTACCTTTGGCACTATAGGCTAGGTCATATCAATAAGAACAGGATAAACAGCTTGGCTCAAGAAGGAATTCTTGAAGTTGGTGATTGTGAATCACTTCCAACCTGTGAGTCCTGTCTTCTTGGAAAGATGACCAAGTCACCTTTTACTGAAAAAGGTGAGAGAGCCAGTGAACTCTTGGGTCTGGTACATTCTGATGTATGTAGACCCATGAGCTCAAATGCAAGAGGTGGATATTTCTACTTCATAACCTTCACAGATGACCTATCTAGGTATGGATATGTCTACTTAATGAAGCATAAGTCAGAGTCGTTTGAAATGTTCAAACTATTCTGAAATGAGGTAGAAAAATAAACTGAAAAGTATATTAAAACTCTTCGATCTGATCAAGAAGGTGAATACCTTTTCAATGATTTTTTGACATATCTTGGGGAGAATGAAATTATCTCTCAGTGGACTCCTCCTGGAACACCACAGCATAATGGTGTGTTTGAAAGGAGGAATCGGACCTTGTTGGACATGGTTCGATCCATAATGGGGTTTGCTGGTCTGCCGATCTTCCTCTAGAGATATGCACTCGAATTGGCTTGTTACCTTCTAAATAGAGTTTCGAGTAAGTCTATAACCAAAATGCCATATGAGATATGGATAGGACGTAAGCCAGTACTCTCACACCTTAGGATTTGGAGGTGTCCGGCTTATGTTAAACGTTTAATTATGGACAAGCTTGGACCTAGGTCTGACAAGTATAATTTCATAGGGTACTCAAAAGAGACCAAAGGGTATTATTTCTACCTAGCTGATGAGCAAAAAGTATTTGTCAGCCTTAAAGCACTCTTTTTGGAAAAGAAGTTCCTTGGTGAAAGGACTATTGCCTCTAAGGTCGAACATGAGGAAGTTCGGCAAGTAGAAAAATCGACACAAGTTGCTGAACCTGAACCGAATTTGGTTAGATCATATCCGGAGCCCATTGTTCCTGCACCCTTAAGGCAGTCTGATAGAGTACCACGTCAACCGGATAGATACTATGGTTTCTTGGTTCGGGATGATGATCCTGTCGAACTTGATGAAAACGATGAGGATCCGATCACCTACATGGATGCAATGTAGAGACCTGACTCTGAGAAATGGCTAAAGGCCATGAAATCCGAAATGAAGTCCATGAAGGTCAACGATGTGTGGACATTGGTTGGCCCACCCGAAGGAGTAAAACCCATAGAGTGTAAGTGGGTCTTCAAGAGGAAGAGGGGCGCAGACGGAAAGGTGAAAACCTGTAAAGCCCATCTGGTTGCCAAGGGATATCATCAACGTTAGGGTATAGACTATAACGAGACGTTTTCTCTTGTGGCAATGCTCAAATCTATTCAGATTATGCTTGCGATAGTTGCCCATCTAGACTATGAAATCTGGCAGATGGATATGAAGACAGCTTTCCTAAATGGAGAGCTGGATGAAGAAGTGTATATGATACAATCTGAAGGATTCATATCCACAGATGAGTCTAAGGTGTGTAGGCTACAGAGGTCCATTTATGGACTTAAGCAGGTATTCCAGAGTTGGAACATACATTTTGATAGGACGATCAAGACGTATGACTTCGTTAAGAACAGAGAAGAGCCTTGCATTTATAAGTGGGCTAATGGTCCAGTAGTGATATTTCTTGTATTGTATGTGGATGATATTCTCTTAATCGGGAATGGTGTTCCTGCATTATAGAGAATAAAGATTTGGCTGTCGTCACAGTTCTCCATGAAGGATTTGAGAGAAGCTTCCTACATCCTAGGGATGAGGATCTATAGGGATAGATCTAAAAGGTTGCTTGACTTATCCCAGTCCACGTACATTGATACTATGCTGAAGAGATTTAGCATGGAGAATTCCAAGAAAGGCTATCTACCGATAGGCCATGGAATTTCTCTCTCGAAAAGGGATTGTCCGAAAACACCTCAAGAGAGAGAGTGTATGGATAGAATTCCATATGCTTCGACAGTGGGATCTATGATGTACGTCATGACATGTACATGACCAGATGTGGCATACTCACTAGGGGTAATGAGCAGATACCAATCTGATCTAGGAGAGAATCACTGGAAGGTTGTTAAAACCATCCTAAAGTATTTAAGAAATACTAAGGACCAGTGGCTTGTTTATAGTGAATCGAACTTGAGACTTATAGGGTTTACAGACTCTAGTTTTCAGTCTGATCACGATGACAGCAAGAGTGTGTCGGGATTTGTTTTTACCCTTAATAGTGGGGCTATCTATCAAAAAAGTTTCAAGCAGCACACTGTGGCTGATTCAATTTGTGAGGCAAAGTATGTCACTGCATCAGATGCTGCCAAAGAAGTGGTGTGGCTGAGAAAATTCATCACCAAGCTCGAAGTAGCACCCCCCCTTGTTGGTCCAGTTCTGCTCTACTGTGACAGCTCTGGAGCCATTGCTCAGGCGAAGGAACCGAAGGCACACCAGTGGACGAAGCATATTCTGCGCTGCTACCATCTCATCCGAAAAAGTATGGATCGAGGTGACGTCGACCTTCAGAAGATCGACGAAAAGAAGAACCTGGCCGACCCATTCACTAAAGCCATTGCGGTGAAGGAGTTCGACGGCTTCAAGTCGAAGATGGGTATTAGATACTGCATCAATTGGCTTTAGGCCAAGTGGGAGATTGTTGGGAATAGTGTCTCAAAGCCAATCGTCAGCCTGTTGATGGTTGTGTTCCTTCTTGTATTAGTATATGAATTATAAATTAATAAAAGTTATTTTGATATTTTTCATCATAAATTATTTCATCTTCTAATGAACTCCTGTGTTGTGGTGAAGTCCTTAGGACTATTTAGACTCGATAAAGGAGGATTTATCATTTAGTCCTTAAACCTGTTCGCAACCAAATGATACGTTGTTACCAAGGACAACAATGTTTATCAAGCATAGGTCGTTGTGTGCCATATGAATTGGTTGTCCTCTTAACCAAGGAGTGTGGAGACACTGGTATGGCATACAGGTGAGATGTAAGGGTACATCTGCACTGAACGTGACCGACTCCGGAGCCTTTTCTGCTGTCAAGATTTGCTCCGATGGGATATGGGTATAACTGTCCCTTCAACCTGAGACCGCCATGGTGACTTGCAAGCAACTCACTGCACTTAGGCACTGGACTACCTGAATTTTTAATTCAGTGACGGAAGGCTACTAGGTGTAGTCAAGTACTTGACTTGTTGGTGCATGTGTCAAGATGGGATTGACTACTCCAGTTCAAAAGCTGTGTACAGTCGTGTTTCAATTTAGCAAAATCTTACCCAGGGTAGTCCTAGTGAGGAGTCACAGGACTGTTTGAGTTGAACATGATTCGAATGATCTGATCAGGGTTGACAGTTTAACCCTGAGTCATCCTAAACACAGGGGTCAAAAGGATGAATTATACAATAACCATATTCACGTAGGTTCTGAGTGTTGTGATTGTGACTATTCAACCTATCCAGATGTTGGGTACCATTGCTAGATGGTCACTTCGATTAGTACAGGAATTGGTTCCTGTGCTATCGGCTTAGGTTCGAACCTGTGGGGTCACACACATTAGAGGTTCCTATCTGATCTGATGGCTGATGAAGAGTCCTACATGTCTGAGACTCTGTGATCGAGAATTAAGATTCTCTGATCATGAGTATCACATATTTTGGGTACCAGGATCAAGAGTCCCACTAGTTTGGGACTTTTTGATCTGAGTTTCATATCGATGAATTTTGATGTCCGATTGCCCATCGAATTTAGACTCAGTATTTATGAGAGATTTAGTTAATAATTTGATCGCTAATTAACTTAATTTGATTGAGTAATTATTTTTGGATCAAGTCCAATTGAATTGGATTCAGTTGGGTTTGACCCGATTAGGTTAAGTGTTGACCTAATCGCTAAGGTGTTTTGGTCCCTGATTTGATCAGGGGTTGAACTTAGTCAATTCTTGATTTGATTAGGATTTTATTGAGCCTAAATAAGCCTAATTAAGTTGGGTTTAACTTAGTCTATTTATGCTTAACCTATTTTGATTAGGTTGGTTCAATTATGATCAAACCACCTTTTGAATTCAACTCCCTGTGCCACCTCACTTCTCTGCGCCCATTTGAATTCACGAGGAGCAACTTCTCATGAATTTTCTCCCACACAGAAGGCATCCCATGCCGACCCTTATGTGCCAATTATCTGGATAAAAAAAATAAGTTAGTTGGCCATTCAAATTCAAAGGATGTTTGAATTTGAATGGGCAACCAACTAATCCATGCGCCACCCACCTTATCTTGTGCGCCCCTTGCTTTACACGAGAAAGAGTTTCTCGTATAAACTCTCCACGCACAAAGAAGCCACGCCTCCTCTCTTCTCACACCCAGAGTGGATAAGGATGAGTTGGTTTGCATTTGAATTCAAATTCAATTTGAATTCAAGTGTGCAACCACTTATCTTTATCCTTTCATGCGGATAAGACATGTCTTGCACTATTTTAAAAGAGAAAGAGAGGTGGGGCGTGCGTAAAAAATTTTTTTGAGAGAGAATAGTGGGCATGAGGAAGCCTTGTGCATGAGTAGAAAGTTCAAAAACTTCCGAGAGAAAAAGAAAGAAAAGAAACAAGAGTGGACGCAGGGTTTTCAGTGAGTAACCTAGGGTTTTTGCCTGGGGTTCGGGAAGTGAGAAGGTGAGCTACAAGTGTCGTGAGCCCACCAAATTTTAGGGAGAGCTTCATCAACCTCTCTACCATCTTTGCTGATGATCCATGGAGGTCAGACACACTATGTGGCTGCATTGCAATGATCAGATCTTCCAGACGGTGATCAAATTACAGCGATCGACTACCTGCACGAAGGTAATGTATTCTGAACACATAACAGTAAATTGTTTACTGTAGAAGTTTGAATTTTAAATTTAAATACATGCTATATATTATATTTAGATCTTAGTGTAGGGTAAACACATGTTAATTAATTAGATTAATTAATATTTTTTGCTGTATAATTATAATTTTAAAAAAAATTTAAAATTATCATTTTACCCCTGCACTGAAATTCACTTCATCGATCTCACACACGATATAATGATAGAATAAATTCTACTCATAAATGCCCTATGTATGTTAGACTGAGAAAACTCAAGCTACCTCTTAGATCTATCTCTGTAGATCTTCATCACTAGGATCAGAGATGCTTTTCTTAAAGTCCTTTATAGAGAACAATAATAACAGCAAAATCTTTATTCCCCATAATATAAGAAATATCATTTTCAATTAAGAGAATTTCATTCATATACAAAATAAGAAATACACTCATAGAACTATTAATCCATTTGTATTTGCAGGGTTCTTCTTCGTTCTCAACGAAGCCATATGTTTTGATCACTTATCAAAATACACGTTTCAACTCCAAAATATTCAAAATTACCACAAGAGAAAAATCTCATTATGGTCAATACCATAAGGTTGATAATATTCTTAGGCAACCAGAAGAGCTTTATAGGTCTCCACCTTCTCATCTACACTCTCTGATCCTATTGAAGATCTACTTACACCCTATAGGTATTACCCCTTTGAGTGAATCAACGAGTATCCATACTATTGAAAAATATATCCTAAAGCCAATCATCTAAGTGGTAGATGATTGAAATTAGTATATGAATTATCTAATAATAATAGTTATTTGGCAGATTCATCATAAAAGTTCTATCTTCCTTAAAAGAACTCCTAAATTATGATGAAGTCCTTAGAACCACAATCAATCGATAAAGGAGAATTTATCGAATGGTTCTTAAATTGTTCATGATCAAATGATAAGTTATTAACAAGGACGATAACTTATCAAGTGTAGGTCGCTGTATGCCATATGCGTTAGTTGTCCTCATAACCAGTGGTGTGGAGATATTGGTATAGCATCCAGGTGAGATGTAGGAGTACATCTGTATTGAACATGACCAATGTAACACTCTACTATCAAGAGTAGTTAGCTAAGGCCAATGGGTATAAGTGTCCCTCCGACTTGAGATCACCACGGTGACTTGCAAGCAACTCACTATACTTTGATATCAGACTGTCTGTATTTTTAATATAGATTCAAAAAATTTTTTAGTACAGTCAAGTACTTGTGAAGTTGGTGTGTGAGTTAAGATAGGATTGACCACTCCTGATTAACTTCAGAAAGAGAATGTCTCACTGTGTTTCAATTTAGCAAAACCTAGGCCTGGGTAATTCTCATAAGGAGTCACAGGATTTGTAAAATTTTGAGATACAATAGAGATGACTTATATGAGTGATTGACAGTATACTCGAAGTCATCTTGAGTATTATTGATCAAAAAGATAAATTATACGGTAATCATGAATCAAGATTCTTAGAATGTTGCTTTGCATATATTCGACCTATCTGGACGTCGAAAATCATTGCTAGATGGTTACTTCGACTGGTACAAAAATTAGTTTCTATGCTATCGACTTAGGTTTGAACCTATAGAATCATACACATAAGAGATTGTAACCTAATTAGATGGTTAATCGATGATTGAGAATCATTCTAATGTTAAACGATCAATGTGATTGATGTTTGACCTAATACAAGTATTGCAGGAGGATCGATCAGTAATTGGATTGCTAATTGGCTCAATCTGATTGAGTAGTTGGGCTGAGATCAAGTCCAATTGAATTTGATTCAATTAGAATTAGTTTAGATTTAATTGAATTAAGTTTAATTGGTTTATTGGATAAGCCAGTTGCAAGGGAGAACAAGTCCCTGTTTGATTAGGACTTGTATGCATCTAATTCCTAATTAAGTTAGGATTTGAATCAGAATTAAATATGATTTAATCTAATTTAATTGGACTCTTAGTTGGACTAGCATCACCATTAATTAGGTTATAATTAATTTAGATTGGGTTCAAAGTGTTTGACCTAATCTACATAAGAATCCTAGTTAGACTACGACTCTATATTCTCCCTTGTGCCACCTAAGAAACTTCAAGCCCTCGCCACTAATTTAATTCCAGATAATTTTTATGAGATATCTACATCTAAGAAATATTACCTCACACCACTTATTCTAGAGATTTGAATCAGATTTGATTTGGTTCAATATGAAAAGAGATTTGGTTAATTATGGAAAGTGGTTTAGGTTTTCTCCTTTGTTTGAAAGAGTCCCTCTTCACAAGGACTCTTCTCTCCTCTCTTGCGCCAACTTTTCCCAAGCTTATCCCTTCTTTTTGTAGCCCCTTTTGTGAGTATTTCATGCTCTCCACAAAATTTATGAGGGTGGGGGCATCCAAGAGTTGGATGCCCCATGGACTCCTTGTTAGACTAGGTTTTATGACCTTGTCTACCATATAAAAAGTTGCTGCCCCATATGCTATCAAATAAGAGTCAAAAATTTATGGCTTTAAGTTAGAAATAGCAGAGGAAAAAGAGAAAAACATGGGTGGTATGAGGTGCCAAAATCTTTGGAGCAGAGTCTTCAATCAAGAGATCAAAGGTTGATATCTTGTAGAGAGAAAGGTAAGAGAAAAGATTGTCTTCTCTCATTGTTTTTCTTTCATATTATTCTCTTTTTATTTTTTTTTGTGTGTTTTTTATGTGATAAAATTTGAGAGAGAAAGAAGATGAAATGGGTGGTTTGAGGCATCAAATTCTTTGGAGAAGAGTCTTCTATCAAGAGATCAAAAGTTGATGTCTTGTAGAAACAAAAGGTAAGAGAGAAGATGCTTTTCTCTTATTGTTTTTCTTTTTAGTTTATTCCCTCTTTATTTTGTATTTTTTTGTGATAAAAATTTGAGAGAGAGAGAGAGGGATGGCGTGGTGGATTCATGCTCCAATGAGTTGGAGCATGGTGATCTAATTTTAGACATGATCTGATTATGTTCTGATGAGAGAAGAAGAAGAAAAGAAGGTCTTCTCTTAAGGTTTCTTTTAGAACCCTTTTTTTTCTATAAATCATGAGATTTTTCTATAAAAAAAATCAGATATCATAAGATCTGAAAGTTAGGAAAATATCTAGAGAAGGTCTTCTCATGTCCTAGCATAGAGATGTTTTCGGGACATCAATCGTTGATGTACTGAAAGAGAAGAACTGTCTTCTCTTAGAACCTTTTTTCTTTTACAGATTATTTCTAATTTTAGGGAGGCCAAAGAGTTTGATTTCTTTCTTATTCCTTCTCATATTTTTCATCTCTTGGAATGTTCAAGAGATCCAAAGAATATTTTTTAGATTAACCATCCAGAGGGATCTGCAAGAAACTAGCACTTCGAGTGGATCTTCGTTCGACGAACTTTCAATTTTGTTGCAGCCTCATGTGAATCACCTGTAGAGGCCGAACATGTGTGCGGCTTCAAAGACAACAAAAAAAATCAATCATGGAGTTTTTGACCTGCATGAAGGTAAGAGATTTGATCTCTTCTTTCATCCAGATATGATCTAGGTTTTAGATCTGAAACTGTTTCAGATCTAGGGTATTGATTTGATCAATATCAAAACTTTTATTTTTTTGATTTATAAATGCAATATGCCATGTTATAGGTCCTAATTGTAGGGTTGAATAATTTGATTACATGCATTTATAGATTAAATTATTTAATTTACATGTTCCATTGCGTTATATTTCAAAAATATTTTGAAATTCATGCATGAAACCCTGTACCTTTTCCAACAGTGGTATCAGAGTATCTAGGTTCTTTTATAACATGTTCATGATTGTATTAAAATAAATCTAAAAAAAAATAGTAATCATACGAACTATAGGTTGTCCTGCTGTAAGGTTTATCCCTTACAGTGCAAAGGTTGTCCTGATACGTTGTGATCTAGAAAATTTAAAAGAGTTTAAATAAATCTTATCATGAATATTTTAGATTAGGTCTATTTCATTTCATAAAATTTTATGTAATGTATATAGATTAAAATCAGTCAAGAATAGGATCTTGCAAAGGTTTTGTTTCCTTATCGGGCCAACTGGACAGCAATTCAGCTTGACCGAAAAGTTGGCTCAATTATTTTTCTAACTGATTTTAATTATTAGTGTTTGTTAGTGAAATAAGCTGACCCATTTTTGAAATGAGTCGACCTATTTAATGAAATAATACTAAATTGTATTAAATCTTTCAAAAGTTGAAAATGATTTTCAAAATGCCGAATCCCAACCCTCAACCATGAACTTAATTAAAAGAATTATGTGATTGTTTAGGATCTAGGTTTGTGATTTAAAGATCCTACGACAATTTCATAAAACATGGGTTAAAGAGTAATGGGTTAGCTTTGATCAAGTCATTAACTGGGTTAGACCTAGGGTTAGATTAAATATGGACCAAGTTAAGAAATTGATCAAACCTAATTAAAAGTTAATTAGGATTAGGTCATTTCTATAGATCACTTCAATAGTTGTAGTTGATCAAAGTCCATATATCTAACAAATGGACACTGATCGTGGCTTAGCGGCTGAGCCCAAATCTTTAGGTAGATCAAATCAAAACTGATAAATCAGTTGGTGTCTAAGGTAAATCTGACCGGTGGTTTTTAATTGGAATCTCGCTTCCTGGCCATTTCTGATGGTGTTTAAGGCAAGCTTTGGCAAATCCTCTCACCGATCATACTTACCTGGTCAATGTGGTTAATCAGGTCTTGATTAGGTTGCTCATTGATTCGTGCTAACTCATGTCACATAGAAAATCAATGAATCTGATTTCATTCAGTAAGACTGATCTAGGTGCCCATGGACCAAATTTGATTCTAGTCCTTGTTAATGACTTGAGAAGTCAGTCGGAGGACTTGACTTGCTGAAATCAGTGGGAGCAAATTGATCCATGTCCTTTCTATTCTTAAATCACTAATAATTTTAAATTTTTTAAAATTATTAGGTCCTTAAAATGACAAAGTTATGGAGATAACTGAGTCATAGCCTCCCATTAAGGTGTTTGATAATGAGTCCATTAACTCAATAATCATTGTAGACCCAAAGGCCTGGTGCTTGTTGACTAATGAAATTATCACTCATCATATGATGACTTGAAAGTATCTCTCTAATGGTGGTTAGGTGAGCCAACCGAAATTGGGCTTAATCATTTGTTGGTTAGATACACCAAGTATGGTCATGTTAATGGTTGGACCTAACCGAATCCTTACAGTGGAGGCCAAAGCCTACTGATTAGTTTTTTGGGGTAAAATTAAATTACTAAAAGTTGTTTGAAGAAATAATTGGTTAATGAACCTATCCATAGATGCAGACAGGTTGGCCAACCAAAGTCGGACTTATCTGTAGTCTATGTAGATTCTAGTACCTACTAGAAAATTAAAGTAATTTTTCGAATTGAAGGTAGAGGCTACCAATTTGAACAAAATAGTGAAAGAATCTTGAGACCAAAGTCCAAGTCTCTAGGCTTAAAATAATTCATATACATTAGGTCATTGTTCTCTTTTCTCAAAATAAGGCTAAATCTTAATTGCTCCGATCGCTGTTAGACAGTGATGACTTATGGGATCCAACTTCGTTAATTAGTATCGAAAGTTGAATTTGGTTCAGCAGTACGAATGGGTTCGTATTGGGACTTCTTAGTCCAGTCAAAACAATTAGTCCAAAATTAATCCAAATCAGGCATGTTGCTTCTACTGTAAGAAGCAGGGTCATAGGAAGAAGAATTGTCTTGCTCCCCTTGACCATAATAGGCTGAACAAGAGAAAGGAGCAAGAGTTGCTCATCAAGGATATTATATAATAACATCTTAAAGTTTTTCTATGTAATTCTACTACCTAGGTATTAGATACCGATGGTCTTATGCAATTTATTGCTAGGACTACAAGTAAGTGAAATATTTGAAAATGATGAGAGATTCTTGAATGTTTGGGATGGAAGTCTTATTCCAATCTTAACTTTAAGAATTGTAAAGCTTATTTTCAATATTGTCATTTAGAGTAATTGTTACTATTGTCTATTATTTATGATGAATGTAATCTTTGTTGGCTTTTTGGCCAAAGATGATTATCATTCATTAATAAAGAAAAATTATTGTGATATTATTATGAATAATGTTATAATAATATATGGACAATAAGAAAATGACATTTAACATTTACACAGCCTATTAAGTATAATGTACACACCCAAGTTAGATAATGTTATGGAAGTCTATCTTTGGCTTAGTCACCTTGACTAGAACATGACATATGGATTAGCTTAAGAGGAAAATCTCACATCAATGATTGTGAATCATTGATAGCCTGTGAGTCTTGTCTTCTTGAAAATATTGGTGCAGAATTCTACCGATGTCGGAGAAGCTGGAGTCGAGGGGATCACGGCTGCCGTCGAGACCTGCAAGAAAAGTCTAAATTAGAGTTGGGGGTACTCCGACAAGATCCTCTGATGCTCAAGTCAGTACTCTGTTTCAACAGAAATGGAGCACTCGAATGAGATTTTAGCAAAGTTTAGAGATAGTGCTTAAAGCTTAGAGGAGAACGTATCTGGAGAGTCTCTTTTATAGATGGAAGAGCGTAATCGATTGACAGCGATGTCTGTAACTGCCTGGTAGTGGGCCGTTCGGGGCCACATAGAGTTTGTTACGGAGAGTAGTGGTGTCCATTGTCGTGACTTGCCAAGGAGTTCGGGTCAGACGGCTAAAGCTCAGTTGGGACGTCTGGTGGAGGCCGTCTGTTGTAGAAGTTCGAACGGAGTCTGGTTCTTGCAGAAGTCTGGAAGGAGGCCACTTACTGTAGAAGCTCGAATGGAGACCGATTGCCATGGAAGTCCGGATGGAGACTGCTTATTGTAGAAGCTCGACTGAAGTCCACTTGCAATAGAAGTTCGGATGAAATTCGCTTACTGTAAAAGCTCGGATGAAATTTGGAAGGTGGTTGACCACTATAGAAACTTGGATGGAGTCTGGTTACTGTAGAAGTCCTGCTGCTGGAAAAGTTCGGACATTGACGAAGTCTGAAAGAAGCTCGGAGTAAAGTCGATCGTGACAGGAGGGAGTCTGGAAGAGATTCGGAGAGTAGTCGATCACTATAGAAAATCAGCTGATAGTGAAGCCTAGAGAGCATTTGGAGCAGTCTGATAGACGACTGAAGGAGCTCATTATTGGAGAACTCTAGAGGGTATGATAGGAGTTCGTCCGTTAGAGGAATCTAGAGGACACTGTAGAAGGTCAACTGCTAGAGGAGTCCGGATGGTACTATGGAAGCTCGGACGGTCGGGAGAGTTCAAAAAGATGCCACACAAGGTCGAAAGTCGGAAGAGTTCTGGGAGGGTTGGTCTCTTACGAACTTCGGCTGGGGTTATTTTATACCCAACACTAGTCTCCCTACTTTCGAGTTCGAGTTTCGAATGAAAGAAGTATAGAAAAATTTTCACAGCCGAAGTTACCTTCCTTAATTTTCATACTCGATTGTTTCCAGATATTTTGGCATTTGGCACGCCGGTGCTGGAGTCTTTTCAGATCGAGGCAATCCGAAAAGATTTTTTTAGAATTTTCACTAGAGCATCGCCCCTGTTATGGTACAATAATGATTCTGTTAGTCGTCAGCCGTCTGCCACGACGAGTGGGACATGCGGCGGTTGTAGATTGGCCAAAGAAGATCTGCAATCATTATTGCACTAGATCCTGAGGTTTATTTAAATCCATCCCCCTCCTTCAGGGGTTTCACCTTGCCTGAGATTTTTCTTCGGTCCCCTCTTCTTCTCTGAGAGCTTCATCCTCCTCCAGCATCCCTCTCGATCTTAGGCACCCTTCAGGTCGACCTCCATCGCCTTCGCTGCCCTCCTACACCTCTTGGACCAGCCTAGGTTAGTTTCGAAACCCTTCTTTTCCTTGCTGTTCTTTCATTTTTCCTCCTCTACATTTCATCTGTTTGATTTCTCTGCGAGTGCCTTGTTCTCTATTTTTCTCAATTTTTTCAAGATTTTTATTTGATTCAAAATATCCTCCAACACTTCCTCCTTTAGCAGTTCTAGAAGTTCGTCAGCTCCAGCCCCTCAAAATCCTAGTACTGTAGATGAACCCATACTTAGGATCGAATCTCGTTCAATCTTTGTACCAAACACCATTTCCAGCTCTTTGACCTCGGACGAACTCTCGCTGATTAAGATTCAGTACGGGGTTCCTCCAGAGTATGAGCTTGAGCTTCCCGGGCCAACTGATCGGGCTAGCGCCCCTCCCCCTGGTCACTTTTGTTTATACCAGGAAGCCTTCCGCGTCGGACTTCGACTTCCACTCCCACCTTTTGTTGTTGCTCTTTTTCACTTTTTAAATATTTCTCTATTTTCTGCAGTGTCGAACTCTTTTAGGTTTCTGATAGGATTTCTTTTCCTCTGTCATTTAGCTGAAGTCCGGCCAACTCTTCCCTTATTTAGAAACTTTTATACCTTTAAGCGTCACCCTTCGGCAAAAGACTGGTGGTACTTCTCTCCCCAGTTTGGTAGAAAGGAGTTGCTTAAAGGTGCCCCCTCTTCTATCCACAACTGGAAGGAGAGGTATTTCTACGTCCAATGCCAGACCCTAATGCTGGGGTTGCCTCCCTGGGGCTCCCTGAGGGACTCTGTCCGTCGGACATCTAGCCTGGGAAAGGACAATCTTGAAGCCTCCAATAAACTTAAGACTTATCCAGCTCCTCTTCTCCCCGACCTTCTGAAGGAGCAACTTTTATTCAATGTCGGCCTGAGCCCTCTCAACCCTGTCGGTATTTTTTCTTTCTCAAGTCATTCGCTGCTTTCTCTTTCTCTTATTCTGTTTCTAAACTGTGCCGATCTTTTTTCATTGCAGATATGGATGTAGACGTAGCTCAGATACTAGCCAAGGATCTCAAGACCCACAAGAGGAAAGGCGCCGCAACTTCTGGGTCGGCGAAGAAGGTGAGGATAGAGGAGACAAGCTCGACCGTCCTTGCCCAGGCGGCCATTGTCGTTGATGTCCCCTCTGACGTCGAGCCTGCAGTCCCCCGAGCTTCTTCAAGAAGCCCTCCGATCGAGGTTTCTGCTCTAGAGTCTCATCCCGAGGAGGCGTCGGGGGCTGAAAGGAAGAGAAGGAAGAAGATGGTGGCCTGCAAGATCAACAGCAGCAGGGCTGCCATCGAAGGGTCCAACGGCTCTGAAGAGGATCTGGGGGAGAATCCCTTCAACAACAGAGATTTAATAAAAAGGCTGGTCGATGGGTGCGTTTTGCCCGAGATTGTCCACAAGATCGTCCATGCCGATCCTGAACAGTGGGTTTGGGACTCTCTGGGGTCCTTTCTTGAGGTAGGCTGATTTACTTTTTTCTTTCTTTCGCTTCTTCACTTAGTTTATTCCTTAGCTTTCATATTGACTTCCTGGCCGCTCTTACAGATTGGACACCAACTCATCGCCAACATCGAGGTAATGGAAAATGCAAAGAAGGAAGCAGCCCAGGTGGAGGAAGGTCGTCAGGCTGAGGCTGCCGTCTTAAGGAGAAGGTCGTCGAAGTCACGAGTCTCCAAGAGGCACTCCAAAAAGAGGAACAAACTTCGACGGATCTGAAGGCTGCTTTGGAGGAGGAAAGAAGGAAGGCAGAGGCCGAGATCTCCAAGCTAAAGGAGCAGATCCCGACCCTAATCTCGGAGGCAAAGGCCCAAGCAGTGGAGGAGTTCAAGACCTCCTCCGAGATAAGGGATCTGAATATCAAGTTTGGCCAGGCCACCTTTATCAAAGGCTTCGAGCTTTGTCAAGAGAAGGTGGTCGAAAAGTTTTTCGAACTCGACCTCAGCTTCTTGGATGAAGCATCTGACGATGAAGCTGGACCTTCCAAAGCTGCTGCCGATCTCCCTCCAATCGAGACCTCTTCAACTACTGCAGCTGTCGTGACCGACCTTCCGGGGGCGTTGAGCTCCTCCACTTCTGCTCCAGAGGTTCGAGACCTCTAATTTTATACTTTTTCTTTGTTACAACCTTTTTTTTTCTCTTGCTCTTGTACTTAAGAATTATTCAATCGATGAAATCAGATTCCTCTTTACAGAGAGCTCCTTTTTCTTTTTCTACTTCTTTTTTTTTTCTACTTCTTTTTCTACTTCTTTTTCTAATTTTGTGACGCTCTTGTTTTTCGATAACAGTACCCTACCGAAGCTCTTCCCCTACTATAGGGGATTCTTTTGAAGTCTATGATCCAAGATCTGAAAAAGAAAGTTCGTCACCTAACGAAGAAATCAAAAAAGATGGACGACAAACTTCACAGGCTGAGGAAGAGCCATTCAGAAGCCATCATGGAGGTTACTCGCCTTCAGAACCTCCACAAAAAGGACTTCATGGATTACAGCTGGAAGAAGGCCAATTTTGAGAAGGAGCTTGAGGAACTCCAGAAATGCACCAACGACCGATCTTGGACTCAGGCCTCCAAGATTAGCTCCCTCGAGGTCGAGTTGGCGGCCACACGGGAGAAGATCGGCCAATTGGAAGGGAGCTCATCCTGGCTTCCAACTCAGGCTGACTATGGCTGGGACTGGTCGAAGAAATTCTCTGACCTCTAGAAGCAGCTACAGGATATTGAGATGAATTACAATACTTATCGAGTCGGCTGGTGCGAGCAAATAGACAACTACAGAAGGAGGGTCAAGATGGGGACCGACAAAGTTGCTCGCCTTCAGAAGCAGTTGTTCGAAAGAACCCAGGCCATTTTGGTTCAAGGCTCTGACGAGCTCCAATCCTTGAGGGGGACCATGGAAGAACTATCCGTAGCCCTTGGGAAGGAGGAGGCCGAACTGCAGCAACTAAAAATTCAGCTGGCCTATGAGCAACAGGTGGTCAAAGATGCAGAAGTGGAGTCCGAAGTTCTGAGGAAGAGGCTTCGAGAATCGGAGGGCAAAAGTCGGCGATTTCACCAAATATATCGGGAGATGCTGTTAAGAAAGAAGGAACTGGAAGAAGAAGTTGAGAACTTAAAGCAATCCCTGATAATGGCTGGAATCGAGAGTTCGAAGTTAGAAGAAGCTGAGCTTTCTTAGAGCTTCTTTTATCTTTTGTTCCATGTATTCTTTTCTTTTCTTGTTATTTTTTTTTTGGCCTTCAAAGACTTTTGTAATGCTCTCTTTACTAATGAAATGAAAAGAAAGTTTTTCATTATCTTGTCTATTCTTGCTCTGAGTTGTCGTTTACCGAGCTTCTCTTGTCTTTTATCTTATTCAATGTCGACGTTGTTTGAAGGTTCCTAGTCATCGCCGCATTGATTCGCCCTTTTTGTTCATGATCGAAGGTCTTTTCGAGGCCATTCGAATTTGATGCTTTCTTCCGATGTTCGAGCTTGAGGTCCGAACTTCTTATTACTTTGAGGAAGTCTATTTTCTCCTGCTAGTGTTGGGTTCACCCTTAGAGACTGAGGATTTTTGACAAGAGTTTTCTTCCTCGTTGAGACGAGGTCCCTTGTGTCTTAGATGTAGTTTGTTTTTTTCTTATCTCTGGCATAGCTCGTCGCTTTCCCTTTTTCTCTCCCTTTTTTTTTAATGTTTGGGCGAGGGTTTTTCCTCTGCTCCTAACAGAGTTGTAGGGGTGTAGAGGAGCCATTGAGGAGGCTTTTTCTCTCATCCGATCTTAAACGACTAGGTCTTCGTTTATGTCAGGATGAGATTCTCCTCCTGTTCCTGACACAATCAATTTCAGCTCACGTTAGGATGAGATTTTTCTCCCATTCCTAACAAGGTTGTGGGGGCACATAAGGGCCGTTGCGAGGGCCTCTCACCCCATCTGATCTCTTAATAATCGGATCTTTGACTTTGCTCATGTTAGGACGAGGTTCTCCTCCTGTTCCTAACATGACTGTGGGAGCGCATAAGGGCCATTGCGAGGGTCTCTCCCCCCATCCGGTCTCTTAATAACCGAGTCTTCGACTTTGCTCATGTTAGGATGAGGTTCTCCTCCTGTTCCTAACATGGCTGTGGGGGCGGATAAGGGCCATTGCGAGGGCCTCTCTCCCCATCCGATCTCTTAATAACCAGATCTTTGACTTTGCTCATGTTAGGATGAGGTTCTCCTCCTGTTCCTAATATGGCTGTGGGGGCGCATAAGGGCCGTTGCAAGGGCCTCTCCCCCTATCCGATCTCTTAATAACCAGATCTTCGACTTTGCTCATATTAGGATGAGGTTCTCCTCCTGTTCCTAATATGGCTGTGGGGGTGCATAAGGATCGTTGCGAGGGTCTCTCCCCCTATCCGATCTCTTAATAATCGGATCTTCGACTTTGCTCATGTTAGGATGAGGTTCTCCTCCTATTCCTAACATGGCTGTGGGGGCGCATAAGGGCCATTGCAAGAGCCTCTCCTCCCATCCGGTCTCTTAATAACTGGGTCTTCGACTTTGCTCATGTTAGGACGAGATTCTCCTCCTGTTCCTAACATGACTGTGGGGGTGCATAATGGCCGTTGTGAGGGCCTCTCCCCACATCCGGTCTCTTAATAATCGGGCCTTCATTTGTGTCGGGATGAGATTCTCCTTTTATTCCTGACATGCTTAGTTTCGATTGTCTGAAGGAGCTACTTCCTGTCGTTATAAGCCCATGCCAAAAGAAAAGATATGCGAATATGAAACTTTTATTTAAGGCAAAGTTATCGTAATATATTCGTAAATTTTCTAAATTTCATGGTCGCGAAAGGTCCGCTCCTCCGAGCTCTTTTAGATAGTATATTCTGGGCTGGACTACCTCCCTGACTTCATACGGGCCTTCCCAGTTTGGGGCAAGTTTTTCTTGATTCTGAGGTTGTGAAACAGCGGCTCGCCGAAGTACTAAGTCCCCTGCTCTGAAGGCTTTGCTCTTGACCCAGGAGTTGTAGTAGCGGACTGCTTTCTGCTTGTAGGCTGCCATCCGAACTTGAACTGTCTCCCACTTTTCTTCTAACAAGTCAAGGTTGGCCTTGAGATCTTGTGAGTTGCACTGCTCGTCGAATGCCATGACTCGCACCGACAGAAAGTTGAGTTCAATCGGGATAACGGCTTCTATTCCGAAGGCTAAGGCAAAGGGGGTCTCCCCCGTGGACAGTCTTTGGGTAGTTCGGTATACCCATAACATATGATAAAGCTCGTCTGCCCAAGTTTCCTTTGCTTTTTTAAGTCTCACCTTGATTCCTTGCAACAGAGTCCTGTTGGTCACCTCGACTTCACCGTTTACCTGTGGATGGGCTACTGACATGAAGTTATAAAAAATATTTAAGTCCTCACAAAATTTAGCAAACCTTGCACCAGCAAATTGTCGCCCATTATTAGTAATGAGAGTTCTGGACAAGCCGAACCTACAAACGATTGACTTTCAGATGAAGTCTTGCACTTTAGCTTCTGTGATTTTCGTCAAAAGTTCGGCTTCGACCCACTTGGTGAAGTAGTCAATTGCCATCAGGAGGAACTTTCGCTGTCCGGACGTCACGGGAAAAGGTCCAAGGATATCCATCCCCCATTGTGCAAACAGCCATGGGGCACTCAAAGGTGTAAGTTCGGAGGTGGGCTGTCTTTGGATATTTGCATATCTCTGACATCGATCACACTTTCTGACATATTCAATGGAGTCATGGTACATTGTAGACCAGTAATAACCTTATCGGAGCAGTTTGTGGGATAAAGATCTGGCCCCCAGGTGACTTCCACAGACTCCCTCATGTACCTCCCACAAGGCAAAGTCGGCTTCAGAAGGCCGGAGATATTTCAGGAGGGGCAAAGAGTATGATCTCTTGTACAGCTTGCCCTCATAAAGGATATATCGGAAGGCCTGGTTTCTAAGCTTTCGAGCTTCTTTTGCATCATGAGAAAGAACCCCATCTTTGAGGTATGCAACTAGTGGGTCAATCCAGCTGGGTTCATGGCTGATCTCCATTACAAGCTGCGGTTCTTCCGTACTTAGACATTTCAGAACTTCGAAGAGGACTTCCTTGGGTAGTTCAGCCGAAGCCAGTGTAGCCAACTTGGAGAGAAGATCAGCCCTGGTATTTTCTGCTCTTGGAATCTACTTGATGTCAAAGCTGCCAAAGACAAGGATGATCTCTTTTATCTTTTTGAGATACTTGGCCATACTGTCCTCCCGAGCTTCATAATTTCTGCTGACTTGTCCCACCACCAATTGGGAGTCACTGTAGACTTGGAGCTGATCTACTTCTAATTCTTTGGCGATCTTCAGTCCTGCAATCAGAACTTCATATTCTGCTCTGTTATTTGTTGCAGAAAATTCAAAGCGCAGCACGTACTCCATGATAATTTCTTCCGGATTAACCAAGATCAGGCCCGCGCCTGCACCTGACATGTTGGAGGAATCATCCACATAGAGGGCCCAAAAACCATCAGTGAGATCTATTCTTTCCTCAGGGGAGTTCGGTTGGAGCCCTAGGTTGTCAGCTTCATCTCGTTCAAGTTCGACTTCTTCCGAGATAGTGCATTCCACTATGAAGTCTACTAATATCTGGGCTTTTATCATCGACCGAGGTTGATAGTTGATGTCGAATTTTGTGAGCTCGACCACCCATTTCACTATCCTTTCGAAAGCATCCGCTCGATGCAGAACTGCCTTAATCGGCTGGTCGGTGAGCAGTGTTATAGTGTGCCCTTGAAAGTAAGGTCGGAGCCTTTAGACTGCAATCAACATGGCGTAAGTTAGTTTCTCTAACTTAGTGTACCTGATTTCGGTGTCTCTCAATACTCGACTTATGTAGTAGATCGGTCATTGAATTTTTACTTCTTCCTTAACCAGAACTACTGCGAGAGCCACAGGGGAGACCGCCAGGTACAGGAATAACTCCTTTCCAGGTTCGGGCTTTGCCAATAGCAGAGGTGAGTCGAGGTAGTTCTTCAATTCTTTGAACACTTGCTGACATTCAGTGGTCCAACAGAAGTTCTTCGGCTGCTTGAGAGTCTAAAAGAAAGGTAGGCACCGTTCGACCGACCTTGAGATGAAGTGATTCAGAGCTGCTACTCTCCCAATAAGGTGCTAAACTTCCTTTATTGACTTTGGGGTGGTCATTTTCTGAATGGCATGAATCTTTTTCAAATTTGCTTCAATCCCGTGCCCCGATACCATAAAGCCCAAGAATTTCCCTGAGGTTACTCCAAAAGCGCACTTGATTGGGTTCAGCTTCATCTTGTATTTTCAGAGGGCGCTAAAGGTCTCCTCAAGGTTGGTGACGTGGTTCATAGAGGATTTGCTTTTTACAAGCATGTCTTCCACGTAGACCTCCATGTTGCGGCCAATCTGCTCTTTGAAGATCTTATTCACCAGTCGTTGATAGGTCGCCCCTGTATTTTTAAGGCCAAAAGCCATGACCCTGTAACAGTAAAGACCACAGTCAGTGATAAAAGCAGTCTTTTCTTCATTCTCTGATGCCATCCTGATTTGATTGTAGCCAGAGAATACATCCATGAAAGTGAGAAGCTCATGGCCCGAGGTTGCATCTACTAATTGATCAATTCTGGGCAGAGGATAACTGTCCTTCGGACAGGCTTTGTTCAGCTTTTTGAAGTCTATACACATCCTCTACTTGCCGTTCACCTTCTTGACGAGAACCACATTGGAGACCCAGTTCGGATAGTTGACTTCTCTGATGAATCTGATTTTCAGGAGTTTATCAACTTCCTCAGCTATTGCCTTCTGCCTTTCCGATGCATGACCTCGGATTTTTTCTTTCATCGGTCGATGTTTGGGATCAACAGCTAGACGGTGTTCCATGACTTCTGCATCAATCCCCGACATGTCCATCGAAACCCAAGCAAAAACATCCGCATTCTTTTGTATAAAATTGATGAGTTGTGTCCGTACGTCTTCTCCCAGGTTGGAGCCAATCTTCACCACGTGCTCTTCATTCCCATCGTTCAAAGAAATTGAGACAAGATCTTCAATTGGCTCACTCTGTTCTTCAGTAAGGTCATCGTGGGTGTCTAATCCATCAATCGAACAGGGGTCAGACTGACCATTTCTTTGTAAGGCTATGTTATAGTAGTATCTTGCCAGGACTTGATCTCCTCTGACCTCTCCGACCCCTTGGCTTGTCGGAAATTTTAACTTCAAATGGTAGGTCGATACCACAGCTCGGAGGGTGTTGAGGTCAAGTCGGCCAAGTATCGCATTGTAGGCAGATGGCACCCTTACTACCAGGAAATCCACTTGTGCTCTAGATTGTTTCGGGCACCAATCTGCAACTATGGTCAAAGTTATTACTCCTTCCACTGGCACAGCATCGCCAGTGAACCCTACCAATGGGGAGCTTATCGGCCCTAATCGATTATCCGAAATGGACATCTTTGAGAATGCATCGTAAAACAAAATATCGATCGAGCTTCCATTATCAACAAGAATGCGGCGTACATCATAGTCAGCAATATTTAAAGAAACTACAACCGTATTATTATGGGAGAATTGAATCTCCTGGGCATCTTCTTCAGTAAAGGTTATAGATTCTTCAGTCCTCTGTCGCTTGGGTGGTCCGGCCGATCCACTAGCTACTCCCCGCTAGGGTCCTCTAGAGATGGTGTTGATGATCCCGATTGGAGGCCGATCTTCAGGCTGTTCTTCCTTCCTTGGCAGCTCTGGTTGTGGTAGGGCCCTCAACCGATCTTTCCTACCTTCAGGCCGACGTTGGATGAATCTGTTGAGCCGACCTCATCTGATGAGCTCCTCAATCTCATCTCGAAGCTAAATACACTCTTCCGTGTCATGGTCATGGTCACGATGATAGAGGCAGAACTTGTTAGGGTTGCACTTTTCAGGATGTGTGCACATCTTTTCTGACCTTGGCAGCTGCTCCCTGATCTCCATCAGTACTTGAGTTTTTAGAGCATTGAGAGGGGCGTAGCTGCAAAATCTTCCTAGGGGAGAGCTCCGTCGAACTCTGCGGTTCGGGCTTCTCTACCTATGAGCTCGGGGGGGAGTTCGAACATGCTTGTGTCCAAGGAAAGTTCGAGAACATGGCCGAGCTTCACTCAATCCTTTTTCAGCTGTGGGCTTGTTGGAGTCGCCCGCCTGCCGCTCCTCCATGGCCTCCTCGTCCTTCAGCTTGAAGGCTTCCTCTACTCAAGCATATCCTTCGGCCCGAGCCAGTAAATCAGTGAAATCCCTGGGATACTTCTTTTCCAGAGAAAATACTAGGTCATTCTTTTGAAGATCGCTCTTCAGGGCGGCCATTGCAACTGATTGGTCCAAGTTCCAGACCTCCAATGCGGCAGTGTTAAAATGGTTGACATAAGTTAGGATGGATTCTTCCTCCTTTTGCTTGATGTTGATGAGGGACTCCGAACCTCTCTGGGGATGTTGGCTGCTAACGAAATGAGTCACAAACTGGTGGCTCATTTGATCAAAGAAGAAGATAGTACCTGTTGATGCAAAAATCCGCTTGCGTCGGAGAAGCTGGAGTCGAGGGAGTTGCGGTCACCATCGGGACCTACAAAAGAAGTCTAAACAGGAGGTGGGGTTGCTCCGGCAAGACCCTCTGACGCTCAAGTCAGTTCTCTACCTCAACAAGAATGGAGTGCTCGAACGAAAATTTTAGCAGAGTTTTGGGATAGAAAATAGAGCTTAGAGAATAACGTATCTGGGGCCCCCTTTTATAGGCGAAGGGGGCAGCAGACTGATAGCGATATCTGTAACCGTCTGGCAGTGGGCTGCCCAGAGTCAGGCAGAGTTTGTTGCGAAGAGTAGTGGAGTGGGATCGTGGTCACTGTCGGGACGTGCCACGTGGAGTCTGTTGCTGGTAGTGGAACGGCATCTGTTGTCGCGACTTGCCTGGAGGTGGGAGGAATCGCACGGTATCCGTCGCAGGGAGTGGAGCAGAATCGTGGTCATTATGGCGATCTGCCAGGGAGTGATGGAGCCACGCGAAATCCATCGCAGGAGGTGGAGCAGTGTCGTGGCTGTTACTGCGGCCTGCCAGGTAGTGATGGAGCCGCACGGAATCTGTTGCAGGAGGTGGAACAGGGTCGTGGCTGTTGCTGCGGCCTACCAGTGGGCCCAGGCCTGTCGGTTGAAGTTCGGCTGGAGTGTCTGACAGAGAGAGGTGGCTAGCCACCCGTCTGAGAGGAGCTCGGAGTCCGACTCCCGAAGGAGTCCGGACGAAGTCTTCTTTCAGTCGGAGTTGGGGACGAAGCCCGGCTCCCGTAGGAGTCCGGGCGGAGTCCACCTACAATTGGCATCGGGGGTGAAGTCCGACTTCCGGGAGAGTCCGGATGGAGTCTTCCCACAGTCGGAGCTGGGGATGAGGTCTGGCTCCCGTAGGAGTCCGGGTGAAGTCTTCTTGTAGTCGGAGTTGGGGATGAGACCCGGTTCCCGTAGGAGTTCGGGTAGAGTCTTCCTGTAATTAAAGTCAGGTGCGAAGTTCGACTCCCATAGGAGTCCGAACGAAGTTTACTAGCAGTCAAAGTCGGGGATGAAGTCCGACTCCCGTAGGAGTCCGGGCGAAGTTTTCCCGTGGCCGGAGTCGGGGTCGAGGTCCGTCTCCCATAGGAGTCTGGGCAAAGTCTACCTGTAGTTGGAGTTGGGGGTGAAGTCCGGCTCCCGTAGGAGTCCGGATGAAGTCTACCTGCAATCGGAGTCGGGGATGAAGCCCGACTCCCGTAGGGGCCTAGGTGGAGTCTTCCCGTGGCTGGAGTCAGAGACGAGATCCGGCTTCCGTAGGAGTCCAGGTGAAGTCCACCTGCAATTAAAGTCAGGGGTGAAGTCTGGCTCCCATAGGAGTCCGGACGAGGTTTACCAGCAATCGAAGTCGGGGATGAAGTCCGGCTCCCGTAGGGGCCCGGACGGAGTCTTCTTGCAGCCAGAGTTGGGGATGAGGTCCGGCTTCCGTAGGAGCCCAGGCGGAGTCTACCTACAATTAGAGTTGAGGGTGAAGTCCGGCTCCCGTAGGAGTCCGGACGGAGTTTACCTGCAATTGGAGTCGTGGGCGGAGTCTGTCTCCCGTAGGAGTCCGGACGAAGTCTGCCCGCGATTGAAGTCGGGGGTGAAGTCCGGCTCCCGTAGGAGTCTGGACGGAGTCTTCCCACAGTCGAAGCTGGGGATGAGGTCCGGCTCCCGTAGGAGTCCAGGTGAAGTCTTCTTGCAGCCGGAGTGGGGGATGAGACCCGGTTCCCGTAGGAGTCCGGGCAGAGTCTACCCGCAATTGGAGTTGAGGGTGAAGTCCGGCTCCCTTAGGCGTCCGGACGAAGTTTACCTGCAATCGGAGTCGGGGACAAAGCCCAGCTCCCGTAGGGGCTTGGGGGGAGTCTTCCCGTAGCCGGAGTCAGAGATGAGATCCGGCTCCCGTAGGAGTCCGGGCAGAGTCTACCTGCAATTGGAGTTGAGGGTGAAGTCCGGCTCCCATAGGAGTCCGGACGAAGTTTACCTGCAACTGGAGTCGTTGGCGGAGTCCGTCTCCCGTAGGAGTCCGGACGAAGTCTGCCTGCGATTGAAGTTGGGGGCGAAGTCCGACTCCCGTAGGAGTCCGGAAGGAGTCTTCCCGCAGCTGAAGCTGGGGACGAGGTCTGGCTCCCATAGGAGTCTGGGTGAAGTCTTCTTGCAGTCGGAGTTGGGGACGAGACCCGGTTCCTGTAGGAGTCCGGGCAGAGTCTACCCGCAATTGGAGTTGAGGGTGAAGTTCGGCTCCCGTAGGAGTCCGGATGAAGTTTACCTGCAATTGGAGTCGTGGGCGGAGTCCGTCTCCCATAGGAATCTGGATGAAGTCTGCCTGCGATTGAAGTCGGGGGCGAAGTCCGGCTCCTGTAGGAGTCCGGACGGAGTCTTCCAGCAACCGGAGCTGGGGACGAGGTCCGGCTCCCGTAGGAGTCTGGGTGAAGTCTTCTTACAGCTGGAGTTGGGGACGAGACCCGGTTCTCGTAGGAGTCCGGGCAGAGTCTACCCGCAATTGGAGTTGAGGGTGAAGTCTAGCTCCCGTAGGAGTCCGGACGAAGTCTGCCTACGATTGAAGTCGTGGGCGAAGTTCGGCTCCCGTAGGAGTCCGGACGGAGTCTTCCCACAGCCGGAGCTAGGGACGAGACCCGATTCCCGTAGGAGTCCGGGTGAAGTCTTCTTGCAGCCGGAGTTAGGGATGAGACCCAGTTCCCATA
Organism: Elaeis guineensis; assembly: GCF_000442705.2. Taxonomy (NCBI): domain Eukaryota; kingdom Viridiplantae; phylum Streptophyta; class Magnoliopsida; order Arecales; family Arecaceae; genus Elaeis; species Elaeis guineensis. The sequence continues at coordinate 40,283,170 of NC_026005.2, forward strand.
GGAGTCCGGGCAGAGTCTACCCGCAATTGGAGTTGAGGGTGAAGTCCGGCTCCTGTAGGAGTCCGGAGAAGTTTACCAGCAGTCGAAGTCGGGGACGAAGCCCGGCTCCCGTAGGGGCCCGGAAGGAGTCTTCCTGCAGCCGGAGTTGGGGACGAGGTCCGGCTTCCGTAGGAGTCTGGGCAGAGTCTACCTGCAATTGGAGTTGAGGGTGAAGTCCGGCTCCCATAGGAGTTCGGACGAAGTTTACCTGCAATTGGAGTCGTGGGTGGAGTCCGTCTCCCGTAGGAGTCCGAACGAAGTCTGCCTGCGGTTGAAGTCGGGGGCGAAGTCCGGACGGAGTCTTCCCACAGTCGAAGCTGGGGATGAGACCCGGTTCCCATAGGAGTCCGAGTGAAGTCTTCTTGCAGCCAGAGTTGGGGACGAGATCCGGTTCCCGTAGGAGTCCGGACAGAGTCTACCCGCAATTGGAGTTGAGGGTGAAGTCCAGCTCCCGTAGGAGTCCGAACGAAGTTTACCAACAGTCGAAGTCGGGGATGAAGCTCGGCTCCCGTAGGGGCCCGGACGGAGTCTTCCTGCAGCCGGAGTTGGGGACGAAGTCCGGCTCCCATAGGAGTCTGGGCTGAGTCTTCCTACAATTGGAGTTGTGGGTGAAGTTCGGCTCCCGTAGGAGTCCGAGCGAAGTTTGTCTGCAGTCGAAGTAGAAGACGGAGTCTGGCTCCCGTAGGAGTCCGGACGAAGTTTGCCTGTAGCATCCCCGAGGGGTCACTCCGAACACGAACTTCGGCTGGGGGAGGTTTTACACCCAACACCAATCCCCCTACTTCCGAGTTCGAGTTTCGATCGGAGGAAGTACAGAAAATTTTCACAACCGAAGTTGTTTCCTTGAATTCTGCCCACGACCGCCCTCGGTAATCTTGGCATTTAATGCACGCATGCCAGAGCCTTTTTTCGATTAGGGCGACCCAAAAAGTCTTTTCGGAATTCCCACCAGGACGCGATCCTAAGCATCACGCCATAAAAATCCACGAACGGTCAACCCTATGCCGCGGTGAGTGGGACACGTGGTGGGTACTGGTTGGCCTTGGAACATCTGCCACCATAATTGCGCCAGGCTCCGTTGCCTATTTAAGCCCCCGCCTTTCCTCCGGGAGCTTCACTTTGTCTGTAGGTCGACGCCTTTCTTCCGCCTGAGAGCCTAGCCACTCAGCCACTCCATCGGTGCCCCTTCCGACTCTGAGCATCCTTTGCGCCGGTCCTTGCCATCTCCACCGGCTCTCCATCATCTTCGATCCCCCGAGTCTCTCCGAGGGGTTCTCCCACCGGGGCCTCTGCCCTGGAGACCAACTTCGAGAGGATGCCACGGACTAGGAAGAGTGCGAGGAGGAGAACAACGGTCTACGAGTTCTCCAGTTGTCAAACTGCCGCTGAGGGTTCTCGTCGCTTTAAAGGGGGCTCAAGGGAGAATTCCTTCAACAACAGGGGTTTAATAACGGAGACAACCAGTGAAGGCATTCCGCCTGAGAACTTCGGAGTAGCTGAATGGGGCGACACCGATAAAGGGGGCAGAGCTGTTGTCATAAGCCGTGGCAGGATCCTTGATGTCATCTGGGCCGAGGGACCAGAAGCGGTTGGCACCGCCGGTGGGGCAGTAGAACTTGTTGCGGGGACGGTGGAAGTAGCGCATGCCGACCTTGCCGGAACACCTAGGACGGTGGTTGTCGCGGAGCACACGGTGGTGGCGCATATCTCCGGCGCCATTGCTGCCTCCAGGGTAACCCTGGTTCTTCTTGAAACAGGTCGTCGTCGCCGCTGCCGTTGCCTTTACTGCTCCCTGAATTCTATCCCATCCTTTTCCCCCTAGGGTTGGGATTTTGGAGATGGAGTGGAACGAGGCAGGGGGCGAGAGCCGAGAGGCTTATCACACATACTGAAAAATGCTGCTGGGAAGGACAAAATCGAGAAGAGAAGTCTACAGCTTGAAGTGGCCTCCGGTGTATCCCTTTCGAGTTTTGTAATAATGTTTTCTTTTTTTGGCCCTCCGGGTCTTGTGACGTACATCTTGTTAATCGAAGAATGAGAAGGAGATTTTGTTACTTCGTCCGCACTTTGCGTCGAACTGTTGTCTGCCAAATTTCTTTCCTTTATCATTGTTATTGTTGTATTCCCTTCTTTCTATTTCTCTTCTTTTTCCCTTTTTCTCTCTTCTTCTTCTTTTTTTTTTTTTTGACGTCATCCGTAGATTACCGGTAGTTGTCACGTCGGCTCACCTTTCAGTTATCCTTCTCCTTCAACCTTAATGGCTCTATAATGTATATTGGATGAATAATACGAGAAGGGAAATTTCTGCTACCTCTTATACTCACGTGTTGAATTGTCGCTTGTCGAGCTTCTTTTCGACCTTCGTGTCGTTCAGAGGTACCCGATTGCCATCGCATCGACCCATCCTTTTCATCCGTGGTCGCAGATTTGTCTGGGGCCGCTCAGGTTTGGTGCCCCCCACCAGGGCTCGGGCTTGGAGGTCTGATCTTTCGTCACCCCGAGGAAATCTCATCTCGGGCTTGTGTTGAGAGCTTCCTTGAGAGTTGGGGTCCTTGATAAGAACCCCAATTTTTGCTGAGATGGGGTTCTCTACGTCTTTGACGCTGTTTGTTTTCCATTCATCACTGACGTAGTCCATCGCCTTCCTTTTTAGCCCCTCCTCCCTTTTTCTTTTTCGAGTGGAATTTTTCCTCCGCTCTTGGTGGGGCTACGGGAGTCCGACTCCCGTAAGCAAAGTCGGGGCGAAGTCCGGCTCCCGTGGGAGTCCGGACAGAGTTTACCTGCAATTGAAGTTAGAGGCAAAATTTGGCTCCCGGACGAAGCTTACCAGCGGTCGAAGTTGGGGATGAGGTTCCGGCTCCTGTAAGAGTCCGGACGGAGTTTTCTTTCAATCAAAGTCGAGGGCGAAGTCCGGCTCCCGTAGGAGTCCGGACGGGGTTTGCCTGCAGCCGAAGTTGGAGACGGAGTCTGGCTCCTGCAGGAGTCCGGACGAAGCATGTCTGCAGTTGAAGTTGGAGACAGAGTTCGGCTCCCGTAAGAGTCCGGACGAAGTTTGTCTGCAATTGAAGTCGGAGATGGAGTCTGGTTCCCATGGGAGTCTGGACGGAGTTTACCGGCAGTCGAAGTCAGAGACGAAGTCCGACTCTCGTAGGAGTCCAGACGGAGTCTTATTGCGAAGGGGCCACTAGGGAAGGTCCCCCTTTTTCTCTTCTGGTCTTGAATGACCAGACTTTAATTGATGTCGGGGCGAGGTTCTTTCCCTATTTCTGTCGTAACAGGTTTCAGCTCTGGTTAGGATGAGGTCCTCCTCTTATCTCTAACGTGGCTATAGGGGCACATATGGGCGTTGCTGGGTCCTTCCCCCCTTCCGGTCTAAAGAGAACTGGGCCTTCGACTTTGCTCGAGTTAGGGCGAGGTTCTCCTCCTGTCCCTAATAGGGCTGTGGGGGCGTATATGGGCGTTGCAGGGCCTCTCCCCCCATCCGGTCTAAAGAGAACCGGGCCTTCAACTTTGCTCAAGTTAGGGTGAGGTTCTCCTCCTGTCCCTAACAGGGCTGTGGGGGCGCATATGGGCGTTGCAGGGCCTCTCCCTCCATTCGGTCTAAAGAGAACCAAGCCTTCGACTTTGCTCAAGTTAGGATGAGGTTCTCCTCCTGTCCCTAACAGGACTGTGGGGGCGCATATGGGCGTTGCAGGGCCTCTCCCCCCATCCGGTCTAAAGAGAACCTGGCCTTCGACTTTGCTTAAGTTAGGGCGAGGTTCTCCTCCTGTCCCTAACAGGGCTGTGGGGGCGCATATGAACGTTGCAGGGCCTCTCCCCCCATCCGATCTAAAGAGAACCGGGCCTTCAACTTTGTCGAGATGAAGTTTCCCCCCTGCTTCCGATACAGTTTGTTTGGACTGCCCTGTCGATATAAGATAGTGCCAAGAGGGGAGACATGTAGATATGCAACTTTTATTTAAAATAAAGTTATTAGTAATACATCCGTAAGTTTTTCGAGCTCCATGGTCGCGGGAGGTCTGCTCCTCGAAGCTTCTTGAGATAATAAGTTTCGGGTCGGACTACTTCTTTGACCTCATACGGGCCTTCCCAGTTTGGGGCGAGCTTCCCTCGATCCTGAGGTTGCGAGACAGCGGCTCGTCGAAGCACTAGATCTCCTGCTCTATAGACTTTGTTCTGGACCCGAGAGTTGTAATAGTGAGCGACTTTCTGTCTGTAGGCTGTCATTCGAACTTGAGCTACCTCCCGCCTTTCTTCCAGTAAGTCGAGGTTGGCTTTAAGACCTTGCAAATTTTGATGTTCGTCGAATGCCACGACTCATGCCGACGGGAGTTTAAGCTCAATTGAGATGACGGCCTCCGTTCTGAAGGCTAAAGCAAAGGGGGTCTCCCCCGTGGGCAGTCTTTGGGTAGTTCGATACGCCCACAACACATGATAAAGTTCATCCGCCCAAGTTCCCTTCACCTTTTCAAGTCTTGTCTTGATCCCCTGCAGAAGGGTTCTGTTAGTCATCTCAGCTTCGCCGTTCGCCTGAGGATGGGCTACTGATGTAAAGTTGTGGGGATGTTTAGATCTTCACAGAATTCGACGAATCTTGCTCCCGCAAATTGCCGCCCATTATCAGTGATTAGGGTCCTGGGCAGACCGAACCTGCATATGATTGACTTCCAGACAAAATCTTGCACTTTTACTTCTGTGAATTTTGCTAGTGGTTCGGCTTCAACCCATTTGGTGAAGTAATCGATCGCTACAAGGAGGAACTTCCTCTGCCCCGACGCCATGGGAAAGGGTCCAAGGATGTCCATCCCCCATTGTGCAAAAGGCCATGGGGCACTCAAGGGTGTAAGCTCGGTGGCAGGCTATCTCTGGATATTGGCATATCTCTGGCATCGATCATACTTTCTGACATATTCAATCAAGTCGTGATGCATTGTCGGTCAGTAATATCCTTGGTGGAGCAACTTGTGGGATAAAGATCTCGCCTCCAAATGGTTTCCACAGATTCCTTCATGCACCTCCCACAAGGCGTAGTCAGCTTCCGAAGGCCGGAGACATTTCAAAAGGGGCAAAGAGTATGATCTCTTGTATAAGTTGCCCTCATAAAGGATGTATTAGGAGGCTTGATTTCTGAGCTTCCGAGCCTTTTTTGCATCTTGGGGGAGAACCCCGTCTCTGAGATAGGTTATCAGTGGGTCGATCCAGCTGGGCTCATGGTCAATTTCCATCACGGGCCATGATTCTTCCGTACTTGGATACTTTAGAACTTCAAAGAGAATGCCCTTGGGCAATTCGGTCGGAGCCAGTGTTGCCAGCTTGGAGAGAAGGTCGGCCCTGGTATTTTTCAACCTCAGAATCTGTCTGATGTTGAAGCTGCTGAAGGCGGGGATGAGCTCCTTTACCTTTTCAAGATATTTAGCCATGCTGTCCTCCCGTGCTTCGTAATTTCTGTTGACTTGTCCCACTACTAGTTGAGAGTCGCTGTGGACCTGGAGCTGATCTATCCCCAGCTCTTTGGTGATCCTCAGTCCTGCGATCAGAGCTTCATATTCTGCTCCATTGTTTGTTGCGGAGAACTCGAAGCGCAGAGCATACTCTGCAACGACTCCCTCTGGACTGATCAAGATCAGGCCCACGCCTGTGCCTGACATATTAGAAGACCCATCCACGTAGAGGGCCCAAAAGCAACCAGAGGGATCTGCCTCTTCTTTGGGGGAGTTCGGTCGGGATTTCGGGCCGTCAATTTCACATTGTTCAGGTTCGGCCTCCTCTGGGATAGTACACTCCACTATGAAATCTGCCAATATCTGGGCCTTCACTACTGGCCTGGGTCGATAATTGATGTTGAATTCTGTGAGCTCGATCGCCCATTTTGCCATCCTCCCGGATGCATCCGCCCGATGCAGAATCACCTTGATCGGTTGGTCGGTGAGCAGCGTTACGGTGTGCCCTTGAAAGTAGGGTCGGAGCCTCCGGGCTGCAATCAACAAGGCGTAAGTTAGTTTTTCTAATTTGGTATACCTGGTGTCGGCGTCTCTCAACGCACGACTGATGTAATAGATCAGCCGTTGGACTTTTGCTTCTTCTTTGACAAGGACTGCCGCAAGGGCCATGGGAGAGACCGCCAGGTACAGAAACAGTTCCTCTCCAAGCTCTGGCTTTGCCAACAGCGGGGGTGAGCCGAGATAGCTCCTTAGTTCTTCGAACGCCTGTTGGCACTCAGGGGTCCAACAGAAGTTCTTCGGCTGTTTGAGAGTTTGGAAAAAGGGTAAGCACCGTTCGACCGACCTTGCGACAAAGCGATTCAGGGCTGCTACCCTCCCTGTAAGGCGCTGAACCTCTTTTATCGACCTTGGAGCGGTCATCTCCTGGATGGCACGAATTTTCTCCGGATTGGCCTCAATTCTGTGCCCCGATACCATGAAGCCCAGGAACTTTCCTGAGGTCACTCCGAAAGCATATTTAGTCGGGTACAGCTTCATTTTATATTTTTGGAGGGCGCTGAAGGTCTCTTCGAGGTCTGCGACGTGGTTCATAAAAGATTTACTTTTTACGAGCATGTCATCCACGTAGACCTCCATGTTGCGGCGATCTGCTCCTTGAAGATTTTATTCACCAACCGCTGGTAGGTTGCGCCTGCATTTTTTAGGCCGAAAGGCATGACCCTGTAACAGTAAAGGCCACGGTTAGTAATGAAAGCAGTCTTTTCTTCATCTTCCGGCGCCATCCTGATTTGATTATAGCCGAAGAATGCATCCATAAAGGTGAGGAGCTCATGGCCCGAGGTCGTGTCCATCAGGTGATCAATTCTGGACAGGGGGTAGCTGTCCTTGGGGTAGACTTTATTCAGCTTTTTGAAGTCTATGCACATCCTCCACTTGCCGTTTGCTTTTTTGACTAGGACAACGTTAGAAATCCAATCAGGATAATTGACTTCCCTAATGAATCCGGCCTTAAGGAGTTTGTCCACTTTCTCAACTATCGCCTTCTGCCTCTCTGGTCAATGACCTCATATTTTTTCTTTCGTCGGTCGATGCTTGGGATCAACGGCCAAGCGGTGCTCCATGACTTCCATGTCGATCCCCGGCATGTCCGTCGGAACCCAAGCGAAGACGTCCGCATTCTTTCATAGAAAATTGATGAGACGCATCCGCACCTCTTCCCCCAGGTTGGAGCCGATCATCGCCACATGCTCTGCATTCTCGTCGTTCAAAGGGATCGATATCAGATCTTCAATTGGACCGCCCCTCTCTTCAGTGAGATCGTCGCGAGCATCCAGCCCATCAACTGGACAGGGGTCGGATTGGTCGCTTCTTTGCAAGGCTATGTGATAGCAGTGTCTGGCCAGGGCTTGGTCTCCTCAGACCTCTCCGATCCCCTGGTTGGTGGAGAATTTTAACTTCAAATGGTAGGTTGACATGACGGCTCGGAGAGCATTGAGGCCAGGTCAGCCGAGGATTGTGTTGTAGGCTGACGGCGCCTTCACCATCAGGAAATTCATCAGAGCCCTGGATTGTCTTGGATATCGACTCGCAGCTACAGTCAAAGTCACCATTCCCTCCATCGGGACAGCGTCACTGGTAAACCCTACTAGAGGGGAGGTAATCGGCCTCAAATGGCCGTCAAGGATGGACATTCTCGAAAAGGCATCGTAGAACAAGATATCGGCCGAACTTCCATTGTTGACAAGAATGCGACGGACGTCGTAGTTTGCTATATTCAAGGAAACCACAACCACATCGTTATGAGGGAATTGGACTCCCTGAGCGTCTTATTCAGTAAAGGTTATGGGCTCCTCAATCTTTTGTTGCTTGGGGGGTATGGCCAGTACGTTGGTTACTTCCTGCCGGGATCCTCCTGAGATGGTGTTGGCGAAATCCGTCGGAGGTCGATTGTCCGACCGCTCCATGCCGGCGACCATTACCGGAGGATGTGGGGCCTGAGAAACCAAAGGCGAGGCCGGAGCCTGAGATCTGGCCGCGAAGGTCGTGGATCGCCGTGTGGATGCCTTGTGGGGAGGCATCGGGCGAAGATCAAGTGGGGGAAGGAGGAGTGGACGTCGGAGAAGATGACCAGAGGTGGTCCCATTGAGCGCTCCTTTAAGAACAAGGATACTGCGAAGGTTCAGGTCCTCCTTCTAGCGCCAATCCTGTTGGTGCAAAAATCCGCTTGCGTCGGAGAAGCTGGAGTCGAGGGAGTCGCGGTCGCCGTCGGGACCTGCAAAAGAAGTCTAAATCGGAGGTGGGGTTGCTCCGGCAAGACCCTCCGACGCTCAAGTCAGTTCTCTGCCTCAACAAGAATGGAGTGCTTGAATAAAAATTTTAGCAGAGTTTTGGGATAGAAAATAGAGCTTAGAGAATAACGTATCTGGGGCCCCCTTTTATAGGCGAAGGGGGCAGCAGACTGATAGCGATATTTGTAACCATCTGGCAGTGGGCTGCCCAGAGTCAGGTGGAGTTTGTTGCGAAGAGTAGTGGAGTGAGATCGTGGCCACCGTCGGGACGTGCCACGTGGACTCTGTTGCGGGTAGTGGAACGGCATCCGTTGTCGCGACTTGCCAGGAGGTGGGAGGAATCGTGCGGTATCCATCGCAGGGAGTGGAGCAGAATCGTGGTCATTATGGCAATCTGTCAGGGAGTGATGGAGCCGCACGGAATCCATCATAGGAGGTGGAGCAATGTCATGGCCGTTACTGCGGCCTACTAGGGAGTGGAGCCGCGTGGAATCTGTTGCAGGAGGTGGAGCAGGGTCATGGCTGTTGCTGCGGCCTACTAGTGGGCCCAGGCCTGTCGGTCGAAGTTCGGCTGGAGTGTCTGGTGGAGAGAGGTGGCTAGCCACCCATCTGAGAGGAGCTCGGAGTCTGGCTCCCGTAGGAGTCCGAACGAAGTCTTCTTTCAGTCGGAGTTGGGGACGAAGCCCAGCTCCCGTAGGAGTCCGGGCGGAGTCCACCTACAATTGGCATCGGGGGTGAAGTCCGGCTTCCGTGGGAGTCCGGATGGAGTCATCTCGCAGCCGGAGCTGGGGACGAGGTCCGGCTCCCATAGGAGTCTGGGTGAAGTCTTCTTGCAGTCGGAGTTGGGGACGAGATCCGGTTCTCGTAGGAGTTCGGGTAGAGTCTTCCTGCAATTAAAGTCAGGTGCGAAGTCTGGCTCCCGTAGGAGTCCAGACCAAGTTTATCAGCAGTCAAACTCGGGGATGAAGCCCGGCTCCCGTAGGAGTCCGGGCGGAGTTTTCCCGTGGCCGGAGTCGGAGATGAGGTCCGACTCCCGTAGGAGTCTGGGCGAAGTCTACCTGCAGTTGGAGTTGGGGGTGAAGTCTGGCTCCCGTAGGAGTCCGGACGAAGTCTACCTGCAATCGGAGTCGGGGACGAAGCCCGACTCCCGTAGGGGCCTGGGCGGAGTCTTCCCGTGGCCAGAGTCGGAGACGAGATCCGGCTCCCATAGGAGTCCGGGTGAAGTCCACCTACAATTAAAGTCAGGGGCGAAGTCCGGCTCCCATAGAAGTCCGGACGAGGTTTACCAGCAATCGAAGATGGGGATGAAGCCCGGCTCTTGTAGGGGCCCGGACGAAGTCTTCTTGCAGTCGGAGTTGGGGACGAGGTTTGGCTTTCGTAGGAGTCCGGACAGAGTCTACCTGCAATTGGAGTTGAGGGTGAAGTCCGGCTCCCGTAGGAGTCCGGACGGAGTTTACCTGCAATTGGAGTCATGGGCGGAGTCTGTCTCCCGTAGGAATCCGGACGAAGTCTGCCTGCGGTTGAAGTCAGGGGCGAAGTCCGGCTCCCATAGGAGTCCGGACGGAGTCTTCCCGTAGCCGGAGCTGGGGATGAGGTCCGGCTCCCGTAGGAGTCTGGGTGAAGTCTTCTTGCAGCCGGAGTTGGGGATGAGACCCGGTTCCCGTAGGAGTCTGGGCAGAGTCTACCTGCAATTGGAGGTGAGGGTAAAAACAGGCTCCCGTAGGAGTCCGGACGAAGTTTACCTGCAATCGGAGTCAGGGACGAAGCCCGACTCCCGTAGGGGCTTAGGCGGAGTCTTCCCGTGGCCGGAGTCAGAGACGAGATTCGGCTCCCGTAGGAGTCCGGGTGAAGTCTTCTTGCAGCCAGAGTTGGGGACGAGACCCAGTTCCCGTAGGAGTCCAGGTAAAGTCCACCTGCAATTAAAGTCAGGGGTGAAGTCTGGCTCCCGTAGGAGTCCGGACGACGTTTACCAGTAGTCGAAGTCGAAGACGAAGCCCGGCTCCCATAGGGGCCCGAACGGAGTCTTCCAGCAGTCGGAGTTGGGGACGAGGTCTGGCTTCAGTAGGAGTCCGGGCAGAGTCTACCTGCAATTGGAGTTGAGGGTGAAGTCTGGCTCCCGTAGGAGTCCGGACGAAGTTTACCTGCAATTGGAGTCGTGGGTGGAGTCCGTCTCCCGTAGGAGTCCGGACGAAGTGTGCCTGTGGTTGAAGTCGGGGGCGAAGTCCAGCTCCCGTAGGAGTCCGGACGGAGTCTTCCCACAGCCGGAGCTGGGGACAAGACCCTGTTCCCGTAGGAGTCTGGGTGAAGTCTTCTTACAGCCGGAGATGCGGAGGAGACCCGGTTCCCGTAGGAGTCCGAGCAGAGTCTACCCGCAATTGGAGTTGAGGGTGAAGTCCGGCTCCCGTAGGAGTCCGGATGAAGTTTACCAACAGTCGAAGTCGGGGATAAAGCCCGGCTCCCGTAGGGGCCCAGACGGAGTCTTCCTGCAGCCAGAGTTGGGGACGAGGTCCGGCTTCCGTAGGAGTCCGGGCAGAGTCTACCTGCAATTGGAGTTGAGGGTGAAGTCCGGCTCCCGTAGGAGTCCGAACGGAGTTTACCTGCAATTGGAGTCGTGGGTGGAGTCCGTCTCCCGTAGGAGTTTGGACGAAGTCTGCCTGCGGTTGAAGTCGGGGGCGAAGTTCGGCTCCCATAGGAGTCCGGACGGAGTCTTCCCGCAGCCGGAGCTGGGGACGAGGTCCGGCTCCCGTAAGAGTCCGGGTGAAGTCTTCTTGCAGCCGGAGTTGGGGACGAGACCCGGTTTCCGTAGGAGTCCGGGCAGAGTCTACCCACAATTGGAGTTGAGGGTGAAGTCCGGCTCCCATAGGAGTCCGAATGAAGTTTACCTGCAATCGGAGTCAGGGATGAAGTCCGGCTCCCGTAGGGGCTTGGGCGGAGTCTTCCCGTGGCCGGAGTCGGAGATGAGATCCGGCACCTGTAGGAGTCCGGGTGAAGTCTTCTTACAGCAAGAGTTGGGGACGAGACCCGGTTCCCGTAGGAGTCTGGGTAAAGTCCACCTGCAATTAAAGTCAGGGGCGAAGTCCGGCTCCCGTAGGAGTCCAGACGAGATTTACTAGCAGTCAAAGTCAGGGACGAAGCCCGACTATCGTAGGGACCCGGACGGAGTCTTCCTGCAGCTGGAGTTGGGGATGAGGTCCGACTTTCGTTGGAGCCCGGGCAGAGTCTACCTGCAATTGGAGTTGAGGGTGAAGTTCGACTCCCGTAGGAGTCCGGACGAAGTTTACCTACAATTGGAGTCTTGGGCGGAGTCCGTCTCCTGTAGGAGTCTGGACGAAGTCTACCTGCGGTTGAAGTCGGGGGCGAAGTCCGGCTCCTGTAGGAGTCCGGACGGAGTCTTCCCGCAGTCGGAGCTGGTGACGAGACCCGGTTCCCGTAGGAGTCCGGGTGAAGTCTTCTTACAGCTGGAGTTGGGGATGAGACCCGGTTCCCATAGGAGTGCGGGCAGAGTCTACCCACAATTGTAGTTGAGGGTGAAGTCCGACTCCCATAGGAGTCCGGACGAAGTTTACCAGCAGTCGAAGTCGGGGACGAAGCCAGGCTCCCGTAGGGGCCCGGATGGAGTCTTCCTGCAGCCGAAGTTGGGGACGAGGTCCGACTTCCGTAGGAGTCCGGGCAGAGTCTACCTGCAATTGGAGTTGAGGGTGAAGTTCGGCTCCTGTAGGAGTCCGGATGAAGTTTACCTGCAATTGGAGTCGTGGGCAGAGTTTGTCTCCCATAGGAGTCCGGACGAAGTCTGCCTGCGGTTGAAGATGGGGGCGAAGTCAGGCTCCCGTAGGCGTCCGAACGGAGTCTTCCCGCAGTCAGAGCTGGGGACGAGGTCCGACTCCCGTAGGAGTCCGAGTGAAGTCTTCTTGCAGTCGGAGTTGGGGATGAGAACCGGTTCCCATAGGAGTCCGGGCAGAGTCTACCTGCAATTGGAGTTGAGGGTGAAGTCCGGCTTCCGTAGGAGTCCCGACGAAGTTTACCTATAATTGGAGTCGGGGGCAGACTCCATCTTCCGTAGGAGTCCGGACGAAGTCAGCCTGCGATTGAAGTCGGAGGCGATGTCCGGCTCCCGTAGGAGTCCGGATGGAGTCTTCCCGCAGTCGGAGCTGGGGACGAGACCTGGTTCCCGTAGGAGTCTAGGTGAAGTCTTCTTGCAGCCAGAGTTAGGGACGAGACCCGGTTCCCGTAGGAGTCCGGGCAGAGTCTACCCGCAATTGGAGCTGAGGGAGAAGTCTGGCTCCCGTAGGAGTCTGGACGAAGTTTACCAGCAGTCAAAGTCGGGCATGAAGCCCGGCTCCCGTAGGGGCCCGGACGGAGTCTTCCTGCAGTCGGAGTTGGGGACGAGGTTCGGCTTCCGTAGGAGTCCGAGCAGAGTCTACCTGCAATTGGAGTTGAGGGTGAAGTCCGGCTCCCGTAGGAGTCCGGATGATGTTTACCTGCAATTGGAGTCGTGGGTGGAGTCCGTCTCCCATAGGAGTCCAGACGAAGTCTGCCTGCAGTTGAAGTCAGAGGCGAAGTCCGGCTCCCGTAGGAGTCCGGACGAAGTCTTCCCGCAGCCAGAGCTGGGGACGAGCTCCGGCTCCCGTAGGAGTCCGGGTGAAGTCTTCTTGCAGCTGGAGTTGGGGACGAGACCCGGTTCCCGTAGGAGTCCGGGCAGAGTCTACCCGTAATTGGAGTTGAGGGTGAAGTCTGGCTCCCTTAAAAGTCCGGACGAAGTTTACCTGCAATCGGAGTCGGGGACGAAGCTCGGCTCCCGTAGGGGCTTGGACGGAGTCTTCCCATGGCCGAAGTCGGAGACGAGATCCGGCTCCCGTAGGAGACCTGGTGAAGTCTTCTTGCAGCTGGAGTTGGGGACGAGACCTGGTTCCCGTAGGAGTCCGGGCAGAGTCTAACTGCAATTGGAGTTGATGGTGAAGTTCGGCTCCCGTAGGAGTCCGGATGAAGTTTACCCTCAATTGGAGTCGTGGGCGGAGTCCGTCTCCCGTAGGAGTCCGGACGAAGTCTGCCTGCGGTTGAAGTCGGAGGAGAAGTCCGGCTCCCGTAGTAGTCCGGACGGAGTCTTCCTGCAGTCAGAGTTGGGTATGAGATCCGGCTTCTGTAGGAGTTCAGGCAGAGTCTACCTGCAATTGAAGTTGAGGGTGAAGTCCGACTCCCGTAGGAGTCCGGACGAAGTTTACCTGCAATTGGAGTCGTGGGCGGAGTCTGTCTCCTGTAAGAGTCCGAACGAAGTCTGCCTGCGGTTGAAGTCGGGGGCGAAGTCCGGCTCCCATAGGAGTCCGGATGGAGTCTTCCCGCAGCCGTAGCTGGGGACGAGACCCGATTTTCGTAGGGGCCCGGACGGAGTCTTCCTGCATCCGGAGTTGGGGACGAGGTCCGACTTCCGTAGGAGCCCGGGTAGAGTCTACCTGCAATTGGAGTTGAGGGTGAAGTCCGGCTCTCGTAGGAGTCCAGACGAAGTTTACTTGCAATTGGAGTCATGGGCGGAGTCCGTCTCCCTTAGGAGTCCGGACGAAGTCTGCCTGCGGTTGAAGTCGGGGGCGAAGTCCGGCTCCCGTAGGAGTCTGGACGGAGTCTTCCCATAGCCAGAGCTGGGGACGAGGTCCGGCTCCCGTGGGAGTCTAGGTGAAGTCTTCTTGCAGTCGGAGTTGGGGACGAGACCCGATTGCCGTAGGAGTCTGGGCAGAGTCTACCCGCAATTGGAGTTGAGGGTGAAGTCCGGCTCCCGTAGGAGTCCGGACAAAGTTTACCTGCAATCGTAGTCGGGGGCGGAGTCCATCTCCCGTAGGAGTCCAGACGAAGTCTGCCTACGGTTGAAGTCGGGGGAGAAGTCCGGCTCCCGTAGGAGTCTGGACGGAGTCTTCCAGCAACCGGAGCTGGGGACGAGACCGAGTTCCCGTTGGAGTCCGGGTGAAGTCTTCTTGCAGCCGGAGTTTGGGATGAGACCCGATTCTCGTAGGAGTCCGGGCAGAGTCTACCTGCAATTGGAGTTGAGGGTGAAGTCTGGCTCCCGTAACAGTCCGGATGAAGTTTACCAGCAGTCGAAGTCGGGGATGAAGCTCGACTCCCGCAGGGGCCCGGACGGAGTCTTCTTGCAGCCGGAGTTGGTGATGAGCTCCGGCTTCCGTAGGAGTCCGGGCAGAGTCTACCTGTAATTGGAGTTGAGGGTGAAGTCCGGCTCCCATAGGAGTCCGAACGGAGTTTACCTGCAATTGAAGTCGTGGGCGGAGTCCGTCTCCCATAGGAGTCCAGACGAAGTCTGCCTGCGGTTGAAGTCAGGGGCGAAGTCTGGCTCCCATAGGAGTCCGGATGGAGTCTTCCCGTAGTCGGAGCTGGGGATGAGGTCCGGCTCCCGTGGGAGTCTAGGTGAAGTCTTCTTGCAGCCGGAGTTGGGGACGAGACCCGATTTCCATAGGAGTCTGGGCAGAGTCAACCCACAATTGGAGTTGAGGGTGAAGTCCGACTCCGGTAGGGGTCCGGACGAAGTTTACCTGCAATCGGAGTCGGGGATGAAGCCCGGCTCCCGTAGGGGCTTGGGCGGAGTCTTTCCGTGGCCGGAGTCGGAGATGAGATCCGACTCCCATAGGAGTCCGGGTGAAGTCTTCTTGCAGCCGGAGTTGGGGACGAGACCCGGTTCCCATAGGAGTCCAGGCAGAGTCTACCCGTAATTGGAGTTGAGGGTGAAGCCCGGCTCCCGTAGGAGTCCGGACGAAGTTTACCTGCAATCGGAGTCGGGGATGAAGCCCGGCTCCCGTAGGGGCTTGGGCGGAGTCTTTTCGTGGCCAGAGTCGGAGACGAGATCCGGCTTCTGTAGGAGTCCGGGTGAAGTCTTCTTGCAGCCAGAGTTGGGGACGAGACCCGGTTCCCGTAGGAGTCCGGGCAGAGTCTACCCGCAATTGGAGTTGAGGGTGAAGTCCGGCTCCCATAGGAGTCCGGATGAAGTTTTCCTGCAATCAGAGTCGGGGATGAAGCCCGGCACCCATAGGGGCTTGGGTGGAGTCTTCCCGTGGTCAGAGTCAGAGACGAGATCCGGCTCCCGTAGGAGTCCGGGTGAAGTCTTCTTGCAGCCAGAGTTGGGGATGAGACCCGGTTCCCGTAGGAATCCGGGCAGAGTCTACACGCAATTGGAGTTGAGGGTGAAGTCTGGCTCCCGTAGGAGTCCGGACGAAGTTTACCTTCAATTGGAGTCGTGGGCGGAGTCCGTCTCCCGTAGGAGTCTGGATGAAGTCTGCCTGCGGTTGAAGTCGGGGGCGAAGTCCGGCACCCGTAGGAGTCCGGATGGAGTCTTTCTGCTGTCGAAGTTGGGGACGAGGTCCGGCTTCCGTAGGAGTCCGGGCAGAGTCTACCTGCAATTGGAGTTGAGGGTGAAGTCCGGCTCCCGTAGGAGTTCGGACGAAGTTTACCTGCAATTGGAGTCATGGGCGAAGTCCGTCTCCCATAGGAGTCCGGACGACGTCTGCCTGCAGTTGAAGTCGGGGGCGAAGTCCGGCTCCCGTAGGAGTCTGGACAGAGTCTTCCCGCAGCCAGAGCTGGGGACGAGGTCCGGCTCCCATAGGAGTCCGGGTGAAGTCTTCTTACAGCGGGAGTTGGGGACGAGACCCGATTTTCATAGGAGTCCGGGCAGAGTCTACCCGCAATTGGAGTTGAGGGTGAAGTCCGGCTCCTGTAGGAGTCCGGATGAAGTTTACCTGCAATCGGAGTCGGGGACGAAGCCCGGCCCCCGTAGGGGCTTGGGCGGAGTCTTCCCGTGGCCGGAGTCGGAGATGAGATCTGGCTCCCTTAGGAGTCCGGATGAAGTCTTCTTGCAGTCGGAGTTGGGGATGAGACCCGATTCCCATAGGAGTCCGGGCAGAGTCTACCCACAATTGGAGTTGAGGGTGAAGTCCAGCTCCCGTAGGAGTCTGGACGAAGTTTACCTGCAATTGGAGTCATGGGCGGAGTCCTTCTCCCGTAGGAGTCCGGACGAAGTCTGCCTGCGGTTGAAGTCGGGGGCGAAGTCCGGCTCCTGTAGGAGTCCGGACGGAGTCTTCCCGCAGCCAGAGCTGGGGATGAGGTCCGGCTCCCGTAGGAGTCCGGATGAAGTCTTCTTGCAGTCGGAGTTGGGGACTAGACCCGGTTCCCATAGGAGTCTGGGCAGAGTCTACCCGCAATTGGAGTTGAGGGTGAAGTCCGGCTCCTGTAGGAGTCTAGACGAAATTTACTTGCAATCGGAGTCGGGGGTGGAGTCCGTCTCCCGTAGGAGTCCGGATGAAGTCTACCTACGATTGAAGTCGGGGGTGAAGTCCGGCTCCCGTAGGAGTCCGGACGGAGTCTTCCCGCAGCCGGAGCTGGGGACGAGACCCGGTTCCTATTGGAGTCCGGGTGAAGTCTTCTTGTAGTCAAAGTTGGAGACGAGACCCGGTTCTCGTAGGAGTCCGGACAGAGTCTACCAGCAATTGGAGTTGAGTGTGAAGTCCGGCTCCCGTAGGAGTCCGGACGAAGTTTACCAGCAGTCGAAGTCGGGGATGAAGCCCGGCTCCCGTAGGGGCCCAGACGGAGTCTTCCTGCAGTCGGAGTTGGGGATGAGGTCCGGCTTCCGTAGGAGTCCGGGCAGAGTCTACCTGCAATTGGAGTTGAGGGTGAAGTCCGGCTCCAGTAGGAGTCCGGACGAAGTTTACCTGCAATTGGAGTCATAGGCGGAGTCCATCTACCGTAGGAGTCCGGACGAAGTCTGCCTGCGGTTGAAGTCGGGGGCGAAGTCCAGCTCCCGTAAAAGTCCGGACGGAGTCTTCCCGCAGCCGGAGCTGGGGACGAGGTCCGGCTCCCGTAGGAATCCGGGTGAAGTCTTCTTGCAGCAGGAGTTGGGGATGAGACCCGGTTCCCGTAGGAGTTCGGGCAGAGTCTCCCTGCAATTGGAGTTGAGGGTGAAGTCCGGCTCCCGTAGGAGTCCGGATGAAGTTTACCTACAATCGGAGTCGGGGACGAAGCCCGACTCCCTTAGGGGCTTGGGCGGAGTCTTCCCGTGGCCGGAGTCGGAGATGAGATCCGGCTCCCGTAGGAGTCCGGGTGAAGTCTTCTTGCAGCCAGAGTTGGGGACGAGACCCAGTTCCCGTAGGAGTCTGGGCAGAGTCTACCCGCAATTGGAGTTGAGGGTGAAGTCCGGCTCCCGTAGGAGTCCGGACGAAGTTTACCTGCAATTGGAGTCATGGGCAGAGTCCGTCTCCCATAGGAGTCCGGACGAAGTCTGCCTGCGGTTGAAGTAGGGGGCGAAATTCGGCTCCCGTAGGAGTCCGGACGGAGTCTTCCTACAGCTGGAGTTGGGGACGAGGTCTGGCTTCCGTAGGAGTCCGGGCAGAGTCTACCTGCAATTGGAGTTGAGGGTGAAGTCCGGCTCCCATAGGAGTCTGGACGAGGTTTTCCTGCAATTGGAGTCGTGGGTGGAGTCCGTCTCCCGTAGGAGTCCGGATGAAGTCTGCCTGCGATTGAAGTCGGAGGCGAAGTCCGGCTCTCGAAGAAGTCCGGAAGGAGTCTTCCCGCAGCTGGAGCAGGGGACGAGACCCGATTCCCGTAGGGGCCCGGATGGAGTCTTCCTGCAGCCGGAGTTGGTGATGAGGTTCGGCTTCTGTAGGAGTCCAGACAGAGTCTACCTGCAATTGGAGTTGAGGGTGAAGTCCGGCTCCCGTAAAAGTCCGGACGAAGTTTACCTACAATTGGAGTCATGGGCGGAGTCCGTCTCCTGTTGGAGTCTGGATGAAGTCTGCCTGCGTTGAAGTCGGGGGTGAAGTCCGGCTCCCGTAGGAGTCCGGACGGAGTCTTCCCACAGCCGGAGCTGGGGACGAGGTCCGGCTCCCGTAGGAGTCTGGGTGAAGTCTTCTTGCAGCCGGAGTTGGGGACGAGACCCGGTTCCCGTAGGAGTCCGGGCAGAGTCTACCCACAATTGGAGTTGAGAGTGAAGTCCGACTCCCGTAGGAGTCCGGATGAAGATTACCTGCAATCGGAGTCGGGGATGAAGCCCAGCTCCCGTAGGGACTTGGGCGGAGTCTTCCCATAGCCGGAGTCAGAGACGAGATCCGGCTCCCGTAGGAGTCCGGATGAAGTCTTCTTGCAGCCGGAGTTGGGGACGAGACCAGGTTCCCGTAGGAGTCCGGGCAGAGTCTACCCGCAATTGGAGTTGAAGATGAAGTCCGGCTCCCATAGAAGTCCGGATGAAGTTTACCTGCAATTAGAGTCATGGGCGGAGTCCATCTCCCGTAGGAGTCCGGACGAAGTCTGCCTGTGGTTGAGGTCGGAGGCGAAGTTCGGCTCCCGTAGGAGTTCGGACGGAGTCTTCTTGCAGCCTGGAGTTGGGGACGAGGTCCGACTTCCGTAGGAGTCTGGGCAGAGTCTACCTGCAATTGGAGTTGAGGGTGAAGTCCAGCTTCCGTAGGAGTCTGAATGAAGTTTACCTGCAATTGGAGTCATGGGCGGAGTCCATCTCCCGTAGGAGTCCGGACGAAGTCTACCTGCGGTTGAAGTCAGGGGCGAAGTCCGGCTCCCGTAGGAGTCCGGACGGAGTCTTCCCGCAGCCGGAGCTGGGGACGAGACCCGGTTCCCATAGGAGTCCGGGTGAAGTCTTCTTATAGCCGGAGTTGGGGACGAGTCCCGGTTCCCGTAGGAGTCTGGGCAGAGTCTACCCACAATTGGAGTTGAGGGTGAAGTCCGGCTCTCGTAGGAGTCCGGACGAAGTTTAACAGCAGTCGAAGTCGGGGATGAAGCCCGGCTCTTGTAGGGGCTCGGACGGAGTCTTCCTGCAGTCGGAGTTGGGGACGAAGTCCGGCTCCCGTAGGAGTCTGGGCTGAGTCTTCCTGCAATTGGAGTTGTGGGTGAAGTTCGGCTCCCGTAGGAGTCCGGGCGAAGTTTCTCTGCAGTCGAAGTAGAAGACGGGGCCCGAATGAAGTCCGCCTGCGGTTGAAGTCGGAGGCGATGTCCGGCTCCCGTAGGAGTCCGGATGGAGTCTTCCCGCAGCCGGAGCTGGGGATGAGACCCGGTTCCCGTAGGAGTCTGGGTGAAGTCTTCTTGCAGCCAGAGTTAGGGACGAGACCCGGTTCCCGTAGGAGTCCGGGCAGAGTCTACCCGCAATTGGAGCTGAGGGAGAAGTCCGGCTCCCGTAGGAGTCCGGACGAAGTTTACCAGCAGTCAAAGTCGGGCACGAAGCCTGGCTCCCATAGAGGCCCGGACGGAGTCTTCCTGCAGTCGTAGTTGGGGATGAGGTTCGGCTTCCGTCGGAGTCCGGGCAGAGTCTACCTGCAATTGGAGTTGAGGGTGAAGTCTAGCTCCCGTAGGAGTCCGGACGAAGTTTACCTGCAATTGGAGTCATGGGTGGAGTCCGTCTCCCGTAGGAGTCCGGACGAAGTCTGCCTGCGGTTGAAGTAAGGGGCGAAGTTTGGCTCCCGTAGGAGTCCGGACGGAGTCTTCCCGCAGCCGGAGCTGGGGACAAGGTCCGGCTCCCGTAGGAGTCCGGGTGAAGTCTTCTTGCAGCCGGAGTTGGAGACGAGATCCGGTTTCCGTAGGAGTCCAGGCAGAGTCTACCCGTAGTTGGAGTTGACGGTGAAGTCCGGCTCCCGTAAAAGTCCGGATGAAGTTTACCTGCAATCGGAGTCGGGGATGAAGCCCGGCTCCCGTAGGGGCTTGGGCGGAGTCTTCCCATGGCCAGAGTCAGAGACGAGATTCGGTTCCCGTAGGAGTCCGGGTGAAGTCTTCTTGCAGCCGAAGTTGGGGACGAGACCCGATTTTCGTAGGAGTCCGAGCAGAGTCTAACCGCAATTGGAGTTGAGGGTGAAGTTCAGCTCCCGTAAGAGTCCGGATGAAGTTTACCTTCAATTGGAGTCGTGGGCGGAGTCCATCTCCCATAGGAGACCGGACGAAGTCTGCCTGCGGTTGAAGTCGGGGGAGAAGTCCGACTCCCGTAGGAGTCCGGACGGAGTCTTCCTGCAGCCAGAGTTGGGGACGAGATCCGGCTTTCGTAGGAGTCCAGGCAAAGTCTACCTACAATTGAAGTTGAGGGTGAAGTCCGACTCCCATAGGAGTCCCAACGAAGTTTACCTTTAATCGGAGTCATGGGCGGAGTCCGTCTCCTGTAGGAGTCCGGACGAAGTCTGCCTGCGGTTGAAGTCGGGGGCGAAGTCCGGCTCCCATAGGAGTCCGGGCAGAGTCTACTCGCAATTGGAGTTGAGGGTGAAGTCCGGCTCCCATTGAAGTCCGGACAAAGTTTACCTGCAATTGGAGTTATGGGCGGAGTCCTCCCGTAGGAGTCCGGATGAAGTCTGCCTACGGTTGAAGTCAAGGGTGAAGTCCGACTTTCGTAGGACTCCGGACGGAGTCTTCCCGCAGTCGCAGCTGGGGACGAAATCCAGCTTTCGTAGGAGTCTGGATGAAGTCTTCTTGCAGACGGAGTTAGGGACGAGACCCGGTTGCCGTAGGAGTCTGGGCAGAGTCTACCCGCAATTGGAGTTGAAGGAACCAGATCTTGGGTTTCAGGGTTAGATCTTGAAACTTTTTCAAGATCATACAGCGGAAGACTAAAATAAATCAAAATTTATTTTTTAAAATCAAAAAATCCTTAGATCTAAGATCCTATTACATGATTATTACATTGCATTAAATCAGAAATTAAAATATATAAATATAGCATGAACTACATGTTGATCATATCAACATGTTTCTATACTACATCTAATGTATGTATTAAACAATAGATCAGATCTATTACCTTGCAAGTTAGATGTTATAACCTTGTTGATCTGGGCTTGAGGATGATGTTGCAAGCCGCACACACGTCCGGCCTCTAGGAGTCATCCACACGAGCCCACGAATCTCGATCAGAAGTCCTGCTTCAGGAAATCAGCACAGTATGCTAGTACTGCACTGATCCTTCTTTGATGGTTGATCAGGTGCCTCTTTCTTCTTGATTTGGACACTTCCAAAGATGGGAAGAAGAAGGAGGAGTTTCAAATCTGAGATGCTCTCAGGAAACTCAAGATGGAGGGAGGAAAGATATGAAAACAAAAACCCTAGAAGAAGACCCTCTTCTTCTTCACATTTTTCTCTCTAGACACCCAAACTTGCATCTTTTATATCTCCATGACCCAAAGGTATTTCTCTTTGATTTTTGGATGGCACAAAGGTCTCTCAAATCTCTGACTTTCTCTAAAATTTCACGAAGAAACTCATCTTATATAGAGAGATATGATAGAGTCCTTGTCTAGGTCAAACACCTAGTCAAGGCTTATCCAAACATGGCAAGTTAAGGGACGCCCAACTCTTGAGCACCTCCTTCATATTTTTGTGCATGGATCACCAAAAAAGGGTGCATAATGTATACCCTAAAAGCTATAAAAATTCCAAAAAAATTTGGATAAATTCGGTGCAAAATTGAAAGAGTTTTGGATTTCTAAAACTCTATCTCATAGAATTTGAAATCCAAACTTATTCCTTTTAGATTTGATCCAAACCACCTTCCATGTAAGAAAGAAGAGAGGAGACCTTTTTTAAACGTGGGAGAGATCTGGGAGAGGGCATTTGTCACACAAAATAAGTGGAGATTGGCGTTGAATAAGAGAGAGGGCGTGGAGAAGGCTTATGTGGCGCAAGGTGGAATCCTAGTCTTACTAGGATTTTATCTTATGACTTGTTTTAATTTGGTTTCCCAAATCAAATCAAATCAAAATTAGATCAACTCAATTAAAATAGATCTTAACCCAATTAAGAACCTAATTTAATCAGATTAAATTAGATTTAAATCTGATTTAATTTTCTTATCAAATTAGAAATTAGATTGACCCAAGTCCTAGTTGAACTAGGACTAGTTTTTCCTTGCACTTGGCTTATCCAATAAACCAATTGGACTTGATCCAATCAAGTCCAAACCAAATCTAATTAAATCATATTTAATTAAACTTAATCTCAGCCCATTGGCTTAATCAAATTAAGCCAATCAGCAATCGAATTGCTAATAGATCCTCCTGCAACACTTGCACTGGGTTAAATGTCAATCGTATTGATCATTTAACCCTAGAATGATTCTTAATCGTTGATCAACCATCTAATCGGATCATGAACTCTAATGTGTGTGACCTCATAGGTCCGAACCTAAGCTGGTAGTATAGGAATAAATTTCTATACCAATCGAAGTGACCATCTAGCAATGGTACCCAACGACCGGATAGGTCGAATGTGTAGAACAACATCCTTAGAACCCATGCGGATATAGTTTTCATATAATTTATCCCGTTGACCAAAATGATCATAGGACACCCCAGAGTTCAACTGTCAACTCTGATCAAGTTGTCCACATTGTATTTCAAAATATCAAATCCATCTGATGGATTATCCTGGCCAAAGTTTTGCTAAATTGAAATACAGCGACTCATTCTTCTCCAACTCTTGGAGTGGTCAATCCCATCTCGATCACACTCTGACTTCGCAAGTACTTAACTGTGCCCAGAAGCCTTCCATCCCTGAATTAGAAATTCAGTTAGTCCAGTACCAAAGCACAGTGAGTTGCTTGCAAGTCACTGAGGCGATCTCAAGTCTAAGGGACACTTATACCTATATCCCATCAGAGACATTCTCGACAGCAGAATGCTCTAGAGTTGGTCACGTTTAATAACGATGTACCCTTATATCTCACCTGTATGCCATACCAGTGTCTCCACACTCTTTGGTTAAGAGGACAACCAACCCATATGGCCTACAGCGACCTATGCTCGATAGAAGCTATTGTCCTTATTAACACCTATCATTTGGTCGTGAACAGTTTTAAGGACTAATCGATAAATCCTCTTTTTATCGAACTTAAATAGTCCTAAGAACTTCATCATAACAACGGAGTTCATTAGAAGATGAAAGCTTATGATGAAAATGCCAAATATATTTTATTTATTAACAAATCAATTACAATACTTGGTTGCTCAACCGTCAACAGCTTGACGATTGGTTTTTTGGGACACATTTCCCAACAACTCCCACTTGTCCTAAAGCCACTCGGCACAGTATCTAATACCCATCTTCGACTTGTGGTTGTCAAACTCCTTTATTGCCAGGGCTTTAGTGAAGGGGTCAAATAGGTTCTCCTTTCCGTCGATCTTCTGAAGGTCGACGTCACCTCGATCCACGATCTCTCGGACCAGGTGGAAGCGGCACAAGATGTGCTTCATCCGCTGATGTGCTTTGGGTTCCTTCGCCTGAGCTATGGCACCAGTGCTGTCACAATAGAGCAGGACTGGACCATCGAGGGAGGGTGCTACTCCGAGCTCGTTGATGAATTTCCTTAGCCACACAGCTTCCTTCGCGGCATCCGATGCTGCGATGTACTCCGTTTCACAAACAGAGTCTGCCACAGTATGCTGCCTGAAACTCTTCCAGCAGATGGCTCCACCATTCAGAGTAAAGATATAACCCGACACGCTCCTGCTGTCATCATGGTCAGATTGGAAGCTGGAGTCTGTGAACCCCACAAGTTTCAGATCTGACTCGTCATAAACCAACCATTGGTCCTTAGTATTTCTCAAATACTTAAGGATGGCTTTAACCACTTTCCAGTGATTTTCTCTAGGATCAGATTGGTATCTACTCACTACTCCTAGTGAGTATGCCACATCTGGTCTTGTACATGTCATGGCATACATGATAGATCCCACGGCTGAAGCATATGGGACTCTACTCATACGCTCTCTCTCTTCAGGAGTTGTCGGACAATCCTTCTTAGAGAGAGAAATTCCTTGGCCTATCGGTAGATAGCCCTTCTTGGAATTCTCCATGCTGAACCTCTTCAGCACAGTGTCTATGTACATAGACTGGGATAACCCAAGCATCCTTTTAGATCTATCCCTATAGATCTTCATCCCTAGGATGTAGGATGCTTCACCCAAGTCCTTCATGGAGAACTATGATGACAACTAAACTTTTATTCCCTGTAGTGCGGGGATATCATTCCTGATTAAGAGAATGTCATCCACGTACAAGATAAGAAATACCACAACTGGACCATTTGCCCATTTATAGATGCAGGGCTCTTCTCCATTCTTAATGAAGCCATACGTTTTGATCACCTTATCAAAATGCATGTTCCAACTCCGAGAAGCTTGCTCCAATCCATAAATGGATCTCTGAAGCTTGCACACCTTGGACTCATCTGTGGATGTAAACCCCTCAGGTTGTATCATATACACCTCTTCGGTCAGCTCTCCATTCAGGAAGGCTGTCTTTACATCCATCTGCTAGATCTCATAATCCAGATGGGCAGCTATTGCAAGCATTATCCGAATGGATTTGAGCATTGCCACAGAGGAAAATGTCTCGTCATAGTCAATACCATAATATTGACGATACCCCTTGGCTACCACACGGGCTTTATAGGTCTCCACCTTTCCGTCTGCACCCCTCTTCCTTTTGAAGACCCATTTACACCCAATGGGTTTAACCCCTTCAGGTGGGTCAACCAATGTCCATACATCATTGACCTTCATGGACTCCATTTCGGATTTCATGGCTTCAAGCCATTTCTCGGAATCAGGTCTCTGCATTGCATCCATATAGGTGATCGGATCCTCATTATTCTCATCAAGTTCGATGGGATCACCGTCCCGGACCAAGAAATCGTAGTATCTGTCCGGTTGATGCGGTACTCTACCAGATCACCTTAATGGTGCAGGTACATTAGGCTCCGGATATGATCTAATCATATCAGACTCAGGTTCAGCTACTGGTGTCGGTCCTTCTACCTGTTGAACTTCATCAAGTTCAATCTTAGAGGCAACGGTTCCTTCACCAAGGAACTCCTTTTCTAAAAAGATTACCTTAAGGCTGACGAACACCTTTTGTTCATCAGCATGGTAGAAAAAAATATCTTTTTGTCTCTTTGGGGTACCCTATGAATGAGCATTTGTCAGACCTAGGTCCAAGTTTGTCTGTGACTAATCGTTTGACATAGGCCGGGCACCCCCAGACCCTAAGGTGTGAAAGTGCTGGCTTACGTCCCGTCCATATCTCATATGGAGTCTTAATTACAGACTTACTTGGAACCCTATTTAACAGATAACAGGCCAATTCGAGTGCATATCCCCAGAAGGATATCGGCAAGCTAGCAAAACCCATCATGGATCAGACCATGTCTAACAGAGTCCGATTCCTCCTTTCAGACACACCATTATGCTGTGGTATTTCTGGAGGAGTCCATTGGGAGAGAATCCCATTCTCTCCTAGATATGTGAGAAACTCACTAGAAAGGTATTCTCCTCCTCGATCAGATCGAAGAGTTTTAATACTCTTCCTAGTTTGTTTTTCTACTTCACTTCAAAATCGTTTGAACATTTCAAATGAATCTGACTTATGTTTCATCAGATAGATATATCCATATCTGGATAGGTCATCCGTGAAAGTTATGAAGTAGAAATATCCACCTCTAGCACTTGTGCTCATGGGCCCGCATACATCAGTATGTATTAGGCCCAAGAGCTCAGTAGCTCTCTCACCTTTTCCAGTAAAAGGTGACTTGGTCATTTTACCAAGAAGACAGGACTCACAGGTTGGAAGTGATTCACAATCACTGACTTCGAGGATTCTCTCTTGAGTCAACCTGTTTATTCTGTTCTTGTTTATATGACCTAGCCTACAGTGCCATAAGTAGATATCTGACACACTATCTAATCTAGGGTGCTTGCCAGTAGAATAGACTCTTATCAAGCTTGATCTTTTTGGTCTGGCTCTGCACTGATATCCCAGCCAGAACTTGCACCTTCTTCACTTTCTTCTTCTTGTTCTTCTTCCCTTTCTCAAAAGGTCGAGAACCAGAAGACGAACCTCCCACTAAGTTCACCGACTCCTTGTGAAGTTGGTGATCCTTCTCAATGTTTTGAAGCAACCCCAGTAACCCGTGGTAGTTCTCTTCAGACTTTGTCATTCTGTAATGAGTGAGGAATGGAAGATATGACTTGGGCAGCGAGTTCAGTATTACATCTTTCCCAAGCTGCTCATGCAAGGGAAAGCCGAGCTTGCTCAATCGTTCCATCAGCTCGATCATGTACAATACATGATCAGTGACAGAGGGACCATCCTGCATTTTGGCGTTAAAGATGGCACAACTAGTCTTGTGCCTCTCGACGTCATCGGATGTGCCAAAGGCATCCTCCAACACTTGAAGCATGTCCTTTGGTTGAGCTGTCTCGAATCTATGACTGAACT